>NC_084621.1:26001371-26133871 GCF_033978795.1 Nerophis ophidion | reverse complement strand
AATGGCATGGCTTTATACAAACAAACAAAACATACAATCTGTGAAACAAAACAAACCAAAAATTTGCACTGAGGCATAAATACAAAAAAATCTTACGTGGCGTGGTCAAAACAAAAAACAGCGTGGCAAGGCATGAAGGTCGGCAAGGAAAGGTAGGTGCGTGGTCAGGAGGGTTCAATGCAAAGTCCGGTAAAGTTCCCAGGCTGAGGAACAGAAAACAAATGGCTTATATACTAGCTGTGATTATTGAAAACAGGTGTGAGAGCTGAGGACCGGGGCGTGACTAGGAGACCAGGTGGAAACCAATGGGTTACTATGGAAACAAACATAACCAGGAAGTGCAAAACAGGAAACAAGAGTCCAAAAAATAAAACATAACATGACCAAACAAAACCTGATTCACAAGCAAAAAAAACCCTCATTTAAATAAGGCAATTTGCACCACGTTTCAATTGCACATGCAGTCTTGGTAGATCACACACCACACGCCCACTGTTAATAAACGTTGATTATTCGGAGCTTAGTAGATCAGGCCCTTATCGTCATCATACCCGTTGAGTCTTCATTAAATTCTGTGCAGATCTTTTGAGTTCCGTTCACGCGTCGGCACATTTTTAATGCATTATTTTTGCCAGCGTCCCACCTGGAAGACCTGCCCTCTGACCCGACTTGCCAACCCAGTGGCAGCGGTTCATGATGGACTAAGCGAGCGGGGTCGGGCGCCGGAGGTAATTAGCGGACACCTAGTGGCGAGGATTACTTGTGACAGGCCATTCATCCCACTTTGACGAATAGTGAGCCGGGCGCAATATTCGGGAGTCCTCCACTCCTCCGCCGCCTTGAGAGAAAATATTGTGTTTGTCATAAATGCGAGCCAAGACCGGAGCATGTCCGAGGAATGTTTTCGAACACGTATAGTCGAATATAAGATCTGGAACTGATGCTTAATTGGTCTTATTTTACATCCGTCACCGCGTGCCCAATGACCAACGTAAGAGCCAATGAGCAAAATAAACAAAATAAATGGTACTTTAGAAAGTTGTGTAAATGGTAAATAAAAACAGAATACAATCACTTGTAATCGACACCTTCTAGCTAAATAAACCCCCAACCCTTTAAAACACTTAAAAGGTCGGGGGTTTATTTAGCTAAAACACAAATATGAAGGTACGGCAATCAAGTTCTGCCTTTTAAAGGCACACACACTCTGCTCTCATGAAACGTCTCTCAACTGCCATATATGTGCATTACATTCCCTAATAATTAAATTTATTAAAGAGTAATTCCGTTAAAATACCTTTATTTATTTATTTTTTGGTAATGTAACAAATTATTGATTATTTAGTGATCCACAAGGGACATTTTTCCACACAGTAGCTCAGATACAAGGGATGGAAAGGGTAAGGCTTGAAAGGAAAATGCAGGTATAAAGTTGACTAAAAATGTACTATAGTAGCAATTTAAAATATATGCAATATTTACATAATACAAACCCTATTTCCATATGAGTTGGGAGATTGTGTTAGATGTAAATATAAACAGAATACAAGGATTTGCAAATCATTTTCAACCCATATTCAGTTGAATATGCTACAAAGACAACATATTTGATGTTCAAACTGATAAACATTTTTTTTTTTGCAAATAATCATTAACTTTAAAATTTGATGCCAGCAACACGTGACACACACTCACTCACTCAGTCTCTCTCTCTCTCTCTCTTTCTGGCTCCCGCTCCAACTCCAACCCTGTGTCTCTTACTGTCTGCTGCTAATAAAGTTAAAGTATCAATTATTGTCACACACACACACTAGGTGTGGTGAAATTTGTCCTCTGTATTTGACCCATCCCCTTGTTCACCCCCTGGGAGGTGAGGGGGAGCAGTGGGCAGCAGAGGTGCCGCACCCGGGAACAAGACGACAGGTGATTTAATAACAAGGCCCACCTGGGCCATCCATTCAACTTTCACTTTCTTCGAGGCCGGTCCTTGCGCACCCCGTTCCGCGGCAGGCCAGCAAGCCACTGTTCCTCTCTCTCTCGCTCTCTCTCTCTCTCTCTCTCTCACTCTCTCTCTCTCTCGCTCTCTCTCTCTCTCTCTCTTTCCCTCTTGCTCCCGCTCCAACTCCAACCCTGTGTCCCCGTCCAGCTGCTGCTGATGAAGTTAAAGTATCAATGATTATCACACACACACTAGGTGTGGTGAAATTTGTCATCTGCATTTGATCCCTCCCCTTGTTCACCCTCTGGGAGGTGAGGGGAACAGTGGGCAGCAGCGGTGCCGCGCCCGGGAACAAAGCGACAGGTAACTAGAAAACAAAGCCCACCTGGGCCATCCACTCACCTTTCGCTGTCTTCGTGGCCGGTCATTGCGCACTCCGTTCACGGCAGGCCCGCAGGCCACTGTTCGTCTCTCTCTTTCTCTCTCTCTCTCTCTCTCTCTCTCTCTCTCTCTCTCTGGCTCCCGCTCCAACTCCAACCCTGTGTCTCGAACCGGCTGCTGCTAATAAAGTTAAAGTATCAATGATTGTCACATATATATACTATACTAAAATTAATTCTTCCAAACACTGCCAGTGAGTATAAAAGACTATAATTGGCTGGAAGTGTTACTACTTATTTTGTCACTCAAACTTTCAAGCCCATCCTTTTCTCACTTTCACCGTCAGATGCTTTCAAGTCGCGCTCCATTGAAGCAGCGACAGATTTGGTAGGTTTTTTCAAATTAACTCAGAGCGGAATAACAACAATTAAAGTCTGGTTTCTGGCCGAGACGCTCCACTCATTACATCTGTGAAGTGTTGTCGATGTTTGAGCGCTGGCTGTTCGAGGCGCAAGACAAAGACACAAATGATAAAAGCCGAGCGCAATAAAGCAAACAAGAGCAGCGATGGTCGATCCCCGCTCAATGCTCAGTTGTTTTGGGCTCGCTGAGACCCATCGATCCTTCCCAGACAGGCCAATTGAAGGAAATGTCACGCCATCGATTCTCGCACTCTGTCGGGTGTTTTAAAGTCGGCTTGTTGGTTTTTTATCGTCACGGCGGCGGCGGCGAGCCTCCCGCGCAAACATCACCGTTTGTTTTTGTCGTCTCCTGTAAAAAGTCAGCCGGCGTCGGCGTCTCCTCCTGTCACGTTTATCCCGGGCGTCGGGGGCCCTCAGACAGACAGGCCTGTCACATGACGCCCGCCAAATGAGGCCGCTTACCTCCGCCGCTGTCACCTTCCTGCCATCGTCTCCCCTGACGTGCGGGGAATTTGATTTGGGAACGTTGCCTTCGAGCTGGCAGGAAAACACCGGACGATTGAGTAGGTACACCTGGGGGTCCAAACCCAAACATCTGCTTGTAAAAAAGACAAGTAGGACGACAATCTAGCAAAAACAACATATCATATTAATAAATGTATTTTTTTCATTGACCATGGCGTCACTTCGCGATCAAAAGTTTACATACACTTGTAAAGAACATAATGTTTGTAATTGTTGTTTAGTATGGTTTCACTATATTGCACATGTTTATGACAGCGTGACACATATGACTGCTGAGTGAGCTTGCCCTTCATTTAAAAATTAATTGGGAATACTGCGATGAGGTAGCGACTTGTCCAGGGTGTACCCCGCCTTCTGTTCGAATGCAGCTGAGATTGGCTCCAGCGACCCCCCGCGACCACAAAAGGGTCAAGCGGTAGGAAATGGATGGATGGATGGATGGATACATACATGCATTGATTGACATGTATATACATACATACATACATACTGTAAATATATATATATATATATATACAAACACCGTTTCCATATAGTTGGGAAATTGTGTTAGATGTAAATATAAACGGAATACAATGATTTGCAAATCCTTTTCAACCCATATCCAATTGAATGCACTACAAAGACAAGATATTTGATGTTCAAACTCATAAGCTTTATTTTTTTTTGCAAATAATAATTAACTTTGAATTTCATGGCTGCAACACGTGCCAAAGTAGTTGGGAAAGGGCATGTTCACCACTGTGTTACATCACCTTTTCTTTTAACAACACTCAATAAACGTTTGGGAACTGAGGAAACTAATTGTTGAAGCTTTGATGGTGGAATTCTTTCCCATTCTTGTTTTATGTAGAGCTTCTGTCGTTCAACAGTGCGGGGTCTCCGCTGTCGTATTTTACGCTTCACAATGCGCCACACATTTTCGATGGGTAACAGGTCTGGACTACAGGCAGGCCAGGAAAGGACCCGCATTTTTTTTTACGAAGCCACGCTGTTGTAACACTTGTCTTGCTGAAATAAGCAGGGGCATCCATGATAACGTTGCTTGGATGACAACATATGTTGCTCCAAAACCTGTATGGACCATTCAGCATTAATGGGGCCTTCACAGATGTGTAAGCTACCCATGCCTTGGGCACTAATACACCGCCATACCATCACAGATGCTGGCTTTTGAACTTTGCGCCTATAACAATCCGAATGGTTATTTTCCTCTTTGTTCTGGAGGACACCACATCCTCTGTTTCCAAATATAATTTCATTGCCTGTGATTGAGTCGTAGTTCGAGGCGAAGTCTAGTGCTTGGGTCAGTAGGTCTTGCGTGATGGAAGGGTAAAATTATTTGTGCTGTTATTTGTCTTGGATGTTGTTAAACCATTTGATTACTGCTGCTGTATTTCTCCATTGGTTGCGAGAACGCAAAAGATGTGTCCACATACACGCTTAAGCTTCATAGTCATATGACTTGATGCTTGACACTTTTAAACTGTTAGCATGCTAACATTAGCATTTAAGTTGAAACTTGCGCTACCCACATGCAATTTCCCCGAACTCGTTATAATTTTGTTTTTTTGTTTATTTGTAATGTTCTAATCCAGGATGTATTTATTTTGTCTTTATAATGTGTCGTGGGCCAAATGGCCCCCGGGGGCCCGCTTTGGACACCCCTGTGCTAACCTGTTAGACAGGTTATATTTAAAGACCCAAATTGGGCTAAAAACAAATCTTGTTTAGGACCACAAAAACTGGCATATAACGAGATCGAGATCAACCAGTGTGCCGCGGCACACTGGATACAGTCTGGTGTGCCGTGGGAGATTATCCAAATTCACCTAAATTATGTGTTGTTAAGTGTTGGTGCTGTCTAGAACTAGTCAGAGTAACCGTGTAATACCCTTCCATCTCAGTAGGTGGCAGCCGGTAGCTAAATGCTTTGTAGATGTCGGAAACAGCGAGAGGCAGGGTGCAGGTGAAAATGTGTCTAATGCTTAAACCAAAAATAAAAAAAAGGTGAGTGCCCCTAAGAAAAGGCATTGAAGCTTAGGGAAGGCTATGCAGAACGAAACTAAAACTGAACTGGCTTACAAAGTAAACAAAAACAGAATGCTGGACGACAGCAAATACTTACTGTGGAGCAAAAACACTGCGCTAAGGAAGTCTGTAAATATGTACTGTGTATCATTGATGATGTTTGTGTATCATGTATAATGTTACTGTGAGCAAAAAAAAAAAGTCAATACACTTGTTTTTCATGAATACTTAGGCCTACTGCACTACTGTATTTTAATGTTGGTTGTTATGGTAGTACTCGGAGATCCGAGTGTTTTCTGAGGCGGTGCTTGGTGGAATTGTGGAACATGCACAGCTCAGTGGGAGGCTGATGGCAGCCGAAACGATTCCCCAACTCTGCAGATGAGCCCTGAACGCACCACAAAGGCTTTAATGCTTCACGGCGGGATGGGGGGGAGGTGTGTCTCGACCGGGATCCCTGCGCTGCATTCTGGGTAAATGCCCAAATCCGCAAAGAGGAATGAGTCCGGCGTTGAGTCTTCCATCTTTCCCTGCCCGCTGATGACGGATGTTTCCAAGAGTCGGTCCTGATGCTGCGGCCGTGTCTTCGCGCCACATGTCGGCGTGTTTTGAGAATGTTACAAAAAAAAAAAAAAAACATGTTCGGAGGCCAAGGCGTGCTTCTAACAACAGGTCATCCCTTCTGTCACGGCCCAGATGTTTTCAGCTGGCGCTCGCTCCAGCTTCCCAGCATGCCGAGCTGCGTCTGGTCTGGTTGTGCGTTGCCAACACGCCCCGCCAAATCAATGTGTCACACACACACATACCCCCCTGCCCCTTTTCTCCCCCTTCAGGAGCTGCAGTTGTGTGGTGATCTCATGAAGAGATCATGTTCACTTCACTTCGGCAGAACTTCCCTCATTTTCACACACTTTGTGGACGCTGACATTGACGGATGGATTGTGAGGCTGATGGAGTGGCGTTCCCCAAGGCTTTGTGCTAAAATATATACAGTGGGGCAAAAAATGTATTTAGTCAGCCACCGATTGTGTAAGTTCTCCCACTTAAAATATTTTGACAGAGGTCTGTAATTTTCCTCATAGGTACACTTCAACTGAAAGAGAGAGAATGTGAAAAAAAAATCCAGGAATTCACATTATAGGAATTTTAAAGAATTTATTTGTGGAAAATAAGTATTGGGTCAACCATTCAAAGCTCTCGCTGCTGGAAGGAGGTTTTTGCTCAAAATCTCACGATACACGGCCCCATTCATTCTTTCCTTAACACGGATCAATTGTCCTGTCCCCTTAGCAGAAAAACAGCCCCAAAGCATGATGTTTCCACCCCCATGCTTCACAGTAGGTGTGGTGTTCTTGGGATGCAACTCAGTATTCTTCTTCCTCCAAACACGACGAGTTGAGTTTATACCAAAATGGATACAGGGATGATACAGCAGAGGATTGGGAGAATGTCATGTGGTCAAATGAAACTAAAATATAACTTTTTGGTATAAACTCAACTCGTCGTGTTTGGAGGAGAAAAAAGAATACTGAGTTGCATCCCATGAACACCAGACCTACTGTGAAGCATGGGTGTGGAAACATCATGCTTTGGGGCTGTTTTTCTGCTAAGGGGACAGGACGAATGATCCGTGTTAAGGAAAGAATGAATGGGGCCATGTATCGTGAGATTTTGAGCCAAAACCTCCTTCCATCAGTGAGAGCTATATATATATATTTATTTGTATAAATATATATGTGTATACGTATATATATGTATATATATATATATATATATATATATATATATATATATATATATACATATATATATATATATATATACATATATATATATATATATATGTATATATATATATATATATATATATATATATATATATATATATATATATATGGCCCTGCGATGAGATGGCGACTTGTCCAGGGGTGTACCCCGCCTTCCGCCCGATTGTAGCTGAGATAGGCGCCAGCACCCCCCGCCACCCCAAAAAGGGAATAAGCGGTAGAAAATGGATGGATGGATATATATATATATATATATATATATATGTATATATATGTGGTGTGTGTAAATACATATATGTTATTATTATTAGAAAAAGAAGAAAATAAATACATATATTGTTAAAAACATTTTTTATATATGTGTATATATATTTATGTGTATATATATATGTGTGTATATATATATATATATATATATATATATATATATGCGTCTGCCTCACAATACGAAGGTCCTGCAGTCCTTGGTTCAAATCCAGGCTCGGGATCTTTCTGTGTGGAGTTTGCATGTTCTCCCCGTGAATGCGTGGGTTCCCTCCGGGTACTCCGGCTTCCTCCCACTTCCAATGACATGCACCTGGGGATAGGTTGATTGGCAACACTAAATTGGCCCTAGTGTGTGAATGTGAGTGTGAATGTTGTCTGTCTATCTGTGTTGGCCCTGCGATGAGGTGGCGACTTGTCCAGGGTGTACCCCGCCTTCCGCCCGATTGTAGCTGAGATAGGCGCCAGCGCCCCCCGCGACCCCAAAAGGGAATAAGCGGTAGAAAATGGATGGATGGATGGATGGATATATATATATATATATATATATATATATATATATATATATATATATATATATATATATATAACTTTTTGATTCAGGGACCGCATTGGGTTAAAAATACTCGGGAGCCGATGGGAAAATGCATTTTTAGACAATATTGTTTGCCTGTGCCGCTAAGAGACCCCGAGAGTAACAACCAGTAGAAAATTGATTATAAAGGACAGATTTAAATAAAAAAAAAATATAATAATTCATAAAAACTTGGGACTTCCCGCAGGCCGGATTTTGGACGCGGGCTGTGGTTTGGGGACACCTGGTCCGGATCAATTTCAAATCTATTATTCACCGGTCATTCAATCACTTATTTATATGCCCTTTTTGTCCAATAAAAACCTGCTTTTTATGACAAAAACACAACATTTCCCTCTCCCAAAAAATGTCCAACTGTAATATTTGATGTGAAATAATTGGGGCGTTTAAAAGGTCAATTATTCATAACATTGATTTGGATTCATTATACATTTTTTGAACAATGACAGTTTAAAAAAAACGTGAATACAATTCTCATGGCTTCCAAAAGGTTAACACACATAAAAGTGTTAAGAAATAAGTCTTACATTATTTTTATATTATTTTAATACATTTTAGATTTGTGGATAATTTATTTTGTTTCTTTCACAGAAACCTGTTTGCTCCTTTATTACACTTTTTTTGGTGTTTTCCCTGTCATCGTTTTTTAAGAAAATTAACTTAGGGCCACTTTTTGGAGACACATGTTCCTCACTGGGCTGGTCCACACCCGACAGCTGTCCACACCACGTGACATCATGAATATGCATGAATCACAACTTATTTCAGCCTTTCATCAGTTTGTCAGAAGCCATCGCCGGCTGCATCTGTCGGCTCTCTCAGTCCGGTTCCTGGAAAACTGCTTTGCTGGATTCCTTTCGGAGCACCTCATTGAAGAACCCGAGTACACGGGTGGAGACTGTCCGCATTCAGGCCCATTTAGGCGGTAACTTCTCTCACACTTTCGACGCAGTAGCCATGTTGGAGCCTCCAGTAGGGCGGGGATTCATATCCCTCACAATTTACCTGACATACGAAACGTCACGAATTAACCGCCAGATGGCAATTGAGTGCTAAATATCTTAAAAAAAATGTAACTTGCAGTTACAAAGTAGAGTGACACTTTCCATCGTTTTCAGCAGTTTAAGAACATGAGTACACCGCTGCATACAGTCCGCAGTCAGGCCCATTTAGGCGGTTGCTTCTCTCACACTTCTGACTCAATAGCCATGTTGGAGCCTCCAGTAGAGCGGGGATTCATATCCCACACAAATTACCTGACATATGAAACGTGACGAATTAGCCGCCAGATTGCAATGGAGTGCTAAATATCTGTAAAAAAGTTTTTAACTTGCAGTTACACTGGAGAGTTGCACTTTCCATCGTTTTCGGCAGTTAAATAACCTGAGTACACAGGTGGATACAGTCCGCAGTCAGGCCCGTTTAGGCGGTGGCTTCTCTCAGACTAACAAACTTTTGACTCGATAGCCATCTTGGATAGTTCAGTAGGGCGGGGATTCATATCCCTCACAATTTACCTGACATACGAAACGTGACGAATTAACCGCCAGATGGCAATTGAGTGCTGAATATCTTTAAAAAAATGTAACTTGCAGTTACAAAGTAGAGTGACACTTTCCATCCTTTTCAGCAGTTTAAGAACATGAGTACACCGCTGCATACAGTCCGCAGTCAGGCCCGTTTAGGCGGTTGCTTCTCTCACACTTCTGACTCAATAGCCATGTTGGAGCCTCCAGTAGAGCGGGGATTCATATCCCACACAAATTACCTGACATATGAAACGTGACAAATTAGCCGCCAGATTGCAATGGAGTGCTAAATATCTGTAAAAAAGTTTTTAACTTGCAGTTACAATGGAGAGTTGCACTTTCCATCGTTTTCGGCAGTTAAATAACCTGAGTACACAGGTGGATACAGTCCGCAGTCAGGCCCGTTTAGGCGGTGGCTTCTCTCAGACTAACAAACTTTTGACTCGATAGCTATCTTGGATACTCCAGTAGGGCGGGGATTCATATCCCTCACAATTTACCTGACATACGAAACGTGACGAATTAGCCGCCAGATGGCAATTGAGTAGTAAATATCTAAAAAAAAATGTAACTTGCAGTTACAAAGTACAGTGACACTTTCCATCGTTTTCAGCAGTTTAAGAACCCGAGTACACAGCTGCATACAGTCCGCGGTCAGGCCGTTTTAGGCGGTTGCTTCTCGCACACTTCTGACTCAATAGCCATGTTGGAGCCTCCAGTAGGGCGGGGATTCATATCCCACACAATTTACCTGACGTATGAAACGTGACGAATTAGCCTCCAGATGGCAATAGAGTGCTAAATATCTTAAAAAATGTTTTAACTTGCAGTTACAATGAAGAGTGGCACTTTCCATCATTTTCAGCAGTTAAATAACCTGAGTACACAGGTGGATACAGTCCGCAGTCAGGCCCGTTTAGGCGGTTGCTTCTCTCACACTAACAAACTTTTAATTCAATAACCATGTTGGAGCCTCCAGTGGGGCGGGGATTCATATCCCTCACAATTTACCTGACATATGAAACGTGACGTATTAGCCGCCACTTTGACTCCCCTTGACTAAATGAATATTTTATATCAATCAGCTTATTAATAAATCATAAAACTAATACAATACATCTTCTCTTGTTCTTTCTTTTCTTTTCATTCTTCATCTTCTGCTTCCCAATTTGTATTCTTTCTTCTTATTTCTTCTTCTTCTTTTTTATTTCCTTCTGTTTTTCCTTCTTCTTCTTCGTCTTCTTCTTCTTCTGCTTTGGCGCCCCTGGCAACTCCTCCATCTTTCGTTTTGTTCCGTCAACTTGTTGCATTTTTCTAATGGAGTTGCAATCAATAAAAAAAAAAAAAAAAGAAAAGCTATTTATAAAACAATTTGTATACACAGGCAACACAAAATGCTTTAAAACGCTTTAAAATTAAAGAAAGAAACCACACACACACACACACGCAGGATCACAGAAAATGGCCCCTTTGAGGCCTAAATAAAAATGTACGTAATCTAAATAACATGAATATTTTTTTAAATCTATTGCGTCAGTCCATCTTAGAAGAGCTTGGGCCGAGCGAAGCCAGCGGGGTTTCTGGGTGTTGTTGATAAATGGTTTTCGCTTTGCATAGTAGGGTTTTAACTCGTACATACAGATGTAGTGACCAACTGTAGTTACTGACAGTGGCTTTCTGAAGTATTCCTGAGCCCATGTGGTGGTATCCTTTACACACTGATGTCACTTTTTGATACATTCACTGTCAGTTTCTGCTTAAATGCAGTGATTTCTCCAGATTTTCTGAACCTTTTGATTATATTACGGACCGTAGATGGTGAAATCCCTTAATTCCTTGCAATAGCTCGTTGAGAAATGTTGTTCTTAAACTGTTGGACAATTTGCTCATGCATTTGTAGACAAAGTGATGACCCTCGCCCCAATCCTTGTTTGTAAATGAATGAAAATTTCATGCTTTTATCATGGCACCCACCTGTTCCCAATTAGCCCGGTCACCTGTAGGATGTTCCAAATAAGTGTTTGATGGGCGTCCCTCAACATTCTCAGTCTTTTTTGCCACTTGTGCCAGCTTTTTTTAAACATGTCACAGGCTTCAAATTCCAAATGAGCTAATATTTGCATAAAATTACAAGGTTTTCCAGTTCGATTATTAAATACCTTGTCTTTGCAGTCTATTCAATTGAATATAAGTTGAAAATGATTTGCTAATCATTGTATTTTGTTTTTATTTACCATTTACACAACGTGCCAACTTCACTGGTTTTGGATTTTGTATATACAAATAAAATAAAAGTAGTTTTTTTCGGTTCGTATGCATCTAGCCAGATCATTCTTTATTTGGTGTAAATTGTGTGTGTGTGTGTGTGTGTGTGTGTGTGTGTGTGTGTGTGTGTGTGTGTGTGTGTGTGTGTGTGTGTGTGTGTGTGTGTGTGTGTGTGTGGGTGTAGTTGATCAATAAAACATTTAAACAGCACTACTTTTATTTTCATGCCATACATTTTAAATCAGGTCGTGTAATTTGCCGCGGTAAAATTGACTCGTAAGCACGAGCGCAATAGAGAAAACCATTACAATTTGCCCCAAACAGCAAACTTAGCACATTTTAAAACACCTTTCTACAACTTGTAGTGGAATTGAGGATGCTGGAAAACAAGAACATACACTCATGCACATAATCACGTTTCATCAAACATAAATTAACGTTGTTGCTCTAGGGCCGGGGTCGGTAACCCACGGCTCTGGAGCCCCATGCGGCTCTTTAGCGCCGCCCCAGTGGCTCTCTGGAGCTTTTTCAAAAATATATGAAAAATGGAAAAAGATGAGGGGGAAAAAAACATTTTTTGTTTTAATATGGTTTCGGTAGGAGGACAAACATGACACAAACCTCCCTAATTGTTATTAAGCACACTGTTTCTAGTAAACATGCTTCGCTGATTCGAGTATTTGCCGAGCGCCATTTTGTCCTACTAGTTTTAACGGTCCTTGAACTCACCCTAGTTTGTTAATCTGTATAACTTTGTCCGACTTTCTAAGACGTGTTTTATGCCACTTCTTTTTCTGTCTCATTTTGTCCACCAAACTTTTAACCTTCTGCATGAATGCACACAGGTGAGTTTTGTTGATGTTATTGACTTGTTGGAGTGCTAATCAGACATATTTGGTCACTGCATGACTGCAAGCTAATCAATGCTAACATGCTATTTAGGCTAGCTGTATGTACATATTGCATCATTATGCCTCATTTGTAGCTATATTTGAGCTCATTTAGTTTCCTTTAAGTCCTCATAATTCAATGTATATCTCATGACACACTATCTGTATGTAATATGGCTTTTAATTTTTTGCGGCTCCAGATGGATTTTTTTTTGTATTTTTGGTCCAATATGGCTCTTTCAACATTTTGGGTTGCTGACCCCTGCCCTAGGGGGAAACCGGATAACACATGGCACACGGACAAAGCTTAACTTATTGTTACTATAACAATCTACAAGGTTAATATAGGTTGCTTCTCTTTCTTCCCCTCCATTTTTTTGCATTATTTTTGTATCTTTGGTTATCGTTACGTGTATGCATTGTTGCATTTGAACAATTGTATTGTTGATAATAGCGGTAAATTATTGGTATTGTTCATTATCAATAGTGTTATTTCTAATGGTATTTGTATTGATCCATTTGAAGTGTAATAATGCTCATTGTCCTTTTTGTATTATTTATTTCGCTAACTGCTTCTTTGCTGTCACTTTTACCATCGTATTTATACTCATCATATTTGCTGATGTTGCTCTATTTTTGTTGTTGTTATTGTTGTTATTATTGTTGTGTTTCTCTGTCTAATCCACCTTTTGTCCTCGCAATTTCCCCCCCTGTCTTCCGTCTGCACCAAATAATAATATAAATACATTTAGTAAAGTTAAACACAAATAGGGCAACAAGAAAAGTATCCTACTATGTATCCTATTTTGTAAAGTAAATATGAACATCTACATCAACTATATATAATTTGACTGAGAACCTGGACAGGACAAAAAAAAAAAAAAATGATGCAAGAGTGATGCAATTGTAGATTTTTTTTTTAATAATTAAAAAAACATACATTTGTATTAATATAGTCAATCAATCAATGTTTCTTTATATAGCCCTATACGTGTCTCAAAGGGCTGCACAAGCCACAACGACATCCGCTGTCATGTCTTTGTGATCATGTTCTGTTTAATTATGTTCTGTTTTGTTTTTGACTCCATTAGTTCCTGTTTTATGCGCACCCTTGCTTGTTTTTGTCTCCATGACAACCCATTAGTTTTCACCTGTCCTCATGTCACGCACCTGATTCACTTGGACTCATGCACATGTTGTCAATCACCTCAGCATTATTTAAGCCTGTAGTTGCCAGACAGTCAGCCTGGCGACATCACCTTCTCCATATGAGTTGGGAAATTGTGTTGGATGTAAATATAAACAGAATCCAATGTTGTGCAAATAATTTGCAACCCATATTAAGTTGAATATGCTACAAAGACAACATATTTGATGTTCAAACTGATAAACATTTTTTGTTGTTGGAAATAATCATTAACTTTAGAATTTGATGCCAGCAACAACACAAAGAAGTTGGGAAAGGTGGCAATAAATACTGATAAAGTTGAGGAATGCTCATCAAACACTTATTTGGAACATCCCACAGGTGTGCAGGCTAATTGGGAACAGGTGGGTGCCATGATTGGGTATAAAAACAGCTTCCCAAAAAATGCTCAGTCTTTCACAAGAAAGGATGGGGCGAGGTACACCCCTTTGTCCATGTAACGGTCTTCCTGCCGTCTTCGTGTGGGTTGCGGGGACACCCGACACATGACGCATCATAGCAGCATTGATTTATTGTTTCAACACATCTGTTGTCACTTGGGTCTTTTGTCGAGTCACTTTTCAGTGCGCTTCATTGGCTTGTCTGCTGCCGCTGCACGCCTTTTGGCGTCCGGGGCTTGCATCCGCTGCGGGGGTGCGTCATCGCTCTTGTGGTTTGGTTTGTCGTGTTTCTGGTCTGCTGGCCGATGTTTCCTCCTCCGTGCTGCTCTCCCCGGTCGCTCCTCCCTCGCCATTTTTATATTCTGCCAGCAGATAGACAGATCGTGAGCCGGTGTGTAGTATACGCACCTGCATTAGATTGCCGCTGCAGCGTCGCTCCGCGTGCGTCACGCCTCCTCTTGCCGCCGCATGCCCCGCCTCCCGGCCTCCAGGTGGGCCCGCGCTGCTGCTTTTCGCCCGTTGTCGGCCCGTCGGCGGTGTCTCTCCACAGTCCACAACTGCTTGAGCAAATAGTCAAACAGTTTAAGAACAACGTTTCTCAAAGTGCAATTGCAAGAGATTTAGGGATTTCAATATCTACGGTCCATAATATCACTAAAAGGTACAGAAAGCTCTACTATGCAAAGCGAAAGCCATTTATCAACAACATCCAGAAACGCCGCTGGCTTCTCTGGGCCCGAGATCATCTAAGATGGACTGATGCAAAGTGGAAAAGTGTTCTGTGGTCTGATGAGTCCACATTTGGAATTGCTTTTGGAAATATTCGACATTGTGTCATCTGGACCAAAGGGAAAGCGAACCATCCAGACTGTTATCGACACAAAGTTAAAAAACAGCATCTGCGATGGTTTGAGGGTGCATTAGTGCCCAAGGCATGGGTAACTTACACGTCTGTGAAGGCACCATTAATGCTGAAAGGTACATACAGGTTTTGGAACAACATATGCTGCCATCTAAGCGCCATATTTTTCATGGACACCCCTGCTTATTTCAGCAAGACAATGCCAAGCCACATTCAGCACGTGTTACAACAGCGTGGCTTCGTAAAAAGAGAGTGCGGGTATTTTCCTGGCCCGCCTGCAGCCCAGACCTGTCTCCCATCAAAAATGTGTGGCGCATTATTAAGCGTAAAATACGACAGCGGAGACCCCGGACTGTTGAACGACTGAAGCTCTACATAAAACAAGAATGGGAAAGAATCCCACTTTCAAAGCTTCAACAATTAGTTTCCTCAGTTCCCAAACGTTTATTGAGTGTTGTTAAAAGAAAAGGTGATGTAACACAGTGGTGAACATGCCCTTTCCCAACTACTTTGGCACGTGTTGCAGCCATGAAATTCTAAGTTAATCATTATTTGCAAAAAAAAAAAAAATAAACTTTATGAGTTTGAACATCAAATATGTTGTCTTTGTAGTGCATTTAATTGAATATGGGTTGAAAAGGATTTGCAAATCATTGTATTCTGTTTATATTTACATCTAACACAATTTCCCAACTCATATGGAAACGGGGTTTGTACTCATCGTCTACACACCCTTGCTCCATGCTGATGATCTTTTCTTGTTCCCCGTAAGTTTTGTTATTCATGCCATAGTTTGCAAGTTTTGTTTTATGTCCGTAGTTTATGTTATAGCAATATTTTTTTTTCATAGCCAAGTTTTTGTACCTCCTCTGTGAGCGCCTTTCGTTTGTTTATTTTTGGGGGTTAAAATTAAAATATGTCGTTACCTTTACATCGTGTCCGATCCTGTCGCTCTGCACCTCGGGAAAACAAGCCATACCATAGTCCACGCCATGACAGGAACTAATGGAGTCAAAAACAAAACAAATCATAACTAAACAGAACATGATCACAAAGACATGACATCCGCGGTACAGAGCCAACATAAGGGCAAGGAAAAACTTACCCCAGTGGGACGTCGATGTGAATGACTATGAGAAACCTTGGAGAGGATCGCATATGTAGGCAACCCCCCCACTCTCTAGGGGAAACCGAAAGCAATTGAAGTCAACTGGGTCTAACATAATATTGTGAAAGTCCAGTCCATAGTGGATCTAACATAATAGTGTGAGAGTCCAGTCCATAGTGGATGTAACATAATATTGTGAGAGTCCAGTCCATAGTGGATCTAACATAATATTGTGAGAGTCCAGTCCATAGTGGATCTAACATAGTAGTGTGAGAGTCCAGTCCATAGTGGATCTAAGATAATATTGTGAAAGTCCAGTCCATAGTGGATCTAACATAATAGTGTGAGAGTCCAGTCCATAGTGGATCTAACATAATAGTGTGAAAGTCCAGTCCATAGTGGATATAACATAATAGTGTGAGCCCAGTCCATAGTGGATCTAACATAATAGTGTGAGAATCCATTCCATAGTGGATCTAACGTAATATTGTGAGTGTCCAGTCCATAGTGGATCTAACATAATATCGTGAGAGTCCAGTACAGAGTGGATCTAACATAATATTGTGAAAGTCCAGTTCATAGTGGATCTAACATAATAGTGTGAGTCCAGTCCATAGTGGATGTAACATAATATTGTGAGAGTCCAGTCCATAGTTTATCTAACATAATAGTGTGATAGTCCAGTCCATAGTGGATCTAACATAATAGTGTGAGAATCCATTCCATAGTGGATCTAACGTAATATTGTGAGAGTCCAGTCCATAGTGGATCTAACGTAATATTGTGAGTGTCCAGTCCATAGTGGATCTAACATAATATCGTGAGAGTCCAGTCCAGAGTGGATCTAACATAATATTGTGAAAGTCCAGTTCATAGTGGATCTAACATAATAGTGTGAGTCCAGTCCATAGTGGATGTAACATAATATTGTGAGAGTCCAGTCCATAGTTTATCTAACATAATAGTGTGATAGTCCAGTCCATAGTGGATCTAACATAATAGTGTGAGAATCCATTCCATAGTGGATCTAACGTAATATTGTGAGAGTCCAGTCCATAGTGGATCTAACATAATAGTGTGAGTCCAGTCCATAGTGGATGTAACATAATATTGTGAGAATCCAGTCCATAGTTTATCTAACATAATAGTGTGATAGTCCAGTCCATAGTGGATCTAACATAATAGTGTGAGAATCCATTCCATAGTGGATCTAACGTAATATTGTGAGAGTCCAGTCCATAGTGGATCTAACATAATATCGTGAGAGTCCAGTCCAGAGTGGATCTAACATAATATTGTGAAAGTCCAGTCCATAGTGGATCTAACATAATAGTGTGAGTCCATTCCATTGTGGATCTAACATAATATTGTGAGAGTCCAGTCATTAAATAAAACATCCTTATATTTATCTGTAAGTTTTTATTTTTAAGCTTGTGTTCAGTAGGAACTTCACAGCAATGCATTGTGGGTATAAATAAAAAATCAATCAATAAACAAACGCTGCCCTGCCCCAGCACACACTCTATCTTGGAATTGGATTATTGAGCTGACTGTGAGCAAAAGAGCCGACAACAATGCCGGCAAATTGCAGCACACACCAAACGCTTCCTGTTGAGTTTCTTTCTTCTGCTTGAGCGCTTAAGTAGAGGCCGGCTGCCATCGCCACGGCAACCAGGGTCCACGCGTGCCACAGTTCCCGCCAGGGGAGCCGGAAACACTAAAACATCCGCAAATGAGCTATTAGTGTGCTATGATCGATTGGTGAAAGTTAAAAGTACAGCCTTTAACAATGCCAGACATGTTGAAGGGGAACATTATCACCAGACCTATGTAAGCGTCAATATATACCTTGATGGTGCAGAAAAAAGACCATATATTTTTTTAACCGATTTCCGAACTCTAAATGCGTGAATTTTGGCGAATTAAACGCCTTTCAGTTTATCGCTCTTTTTGCGATGACGTCAGAATGTGACGTCTCCGCGGTAATACAGCCGCCATTTTCATTTTCAACACATTACAAACACCTGGTCTCAGCTCTGTTATTTTCCGTTTTTTCGACAATTTTTTGTAACTTTGGAGACATAATGCCTCGTCGGTGTGTTGTCGGAGGGTGTAACAACACTAACAGGGAGGGATTCAAGCTGCACCACTGGCCTGAAGATGCGAAAGTGTCTGCCGCCAGACCCCCATTGAATGTGCCAAAGTGTCTCCACATTTTACCGGCGGTACTAAAGTAGACATGGCACAGAGATGTATGGATAACCTGCAGATGTATTTGCAACTATAAAGTCAACAAATTCACAAAGGTGAGTTTTGTGGATGTTGACTGCCAGCTAATCGATGCTAACATGCTACGCTAATCGATGCTAACATGCTATTTATCGGCGGTGCTCAAGCAGACATGGCACAGAGATGTAAGGATAACCTGCAGATGCATTTGCAACTATATTACGTTTACTTCCACTCACATTTAATGCGAAAAAAACACTTACCAATCGACGGATTTAAGTTGCTCCAGTGTCACGAGATGCGAAAGTCCTGATTGTTTGGTCCGCACATTTTACCGGCGATGCTAACGCAGCTATTCGGCCATGCTATGGCTATGAATAGCGTCTATAGCTATTCGCTCAATAGCTTCAGTTTATTCTTCAATACTTTCATTCTCCAACCATCCGTTTCAATACATGCGTAATCTGTTAAATCGCTTAAGTCGCTGAAATCCGAGTCTGAATCCGAGGTAATGTCGCTATATCTGGCTGTGCTATTCGCCGTTGTTTGTTTGTATTGGCAGCATTGTGTGATGTCACAGGGAAATGGATAGTCGCATCGCAAATAGCGAAAATCAAGCACTTTAAAGCTTTTTTTAGGGCTATTCTGGGACCGGTAACATTTTGAAAAAAGCTTAAATAAATACAACAAGCCACTGGGAACTGATTTTTATTGTTTTTAACCCTTTTGAAATTGTGATAATGTTAATCGTTTGCGCTACTCTTAAAGGCGCAGTGTTCTCAACTAAAGTAAACACTCGCCTCCCACGTGAGAGGCTTGGAGAGACCCATCAACGCACTGATTCACAAGACACAAACTTTCCCCTCAGAAATTTGTTTCTAATGAACTTTTGGAACCAAAGAAAAACACACGCGGACTGCTAACTTGTAACTTTTGACAGGCCTGAAATCATCTTAATGGCTTTGTTGTTATGAGTCATGTTCGAACTTTTTTAATATCCCAAACCTCTTCAGGTTTGGGTCATTCACTGGTCGCCGAAAGCTTTGTGAAAGAAAGTGACAAACTCATCCTTACTGCCGACGTGCCTTTAAGCACTCATCCGACCACACAGGAGATGTTCAAAACTAGTTGGACGTTTTTTGGGGCTAAGTCAAAAACAACCTTGAGATTTGATCAACCTTTGCCAAAAAGAATGATTAAGAATTTCCTGGATTTGATATATTTTTTTAAATAAATACTGACACTAACTTCAATAATTAGCACTCACTGACTAGCCAAATTCTGATGGTTGATTGGATGGAGGGAAAAACAGATGGTTGGATTAAAAAATGCATGGACGGATGGATGGACAGAGAGAGACGAATTGTTGAATCGGTGAGAGGACGGATGGATGAATAATGGATGGCTATATGGATGGATTCAGAGGATAGTTGAATAAAGGGATGGATGGATGGAAAGTTGATGGACGGATGGATTAATAAATGGGTATATGGATGGATGGACGGACAGGTTTATGTATGAACAGATGGATGGATGGAATGATGGACAGATGAATGATAGATGGATAGTTGATAGACTGATGGATCATGGATGAACTGACTGATATATGGATAATTGGATGGATGGATGGCTAAATTGTTGGATGGACGGATAGAAAAAAGGGATGGATGGATACTTGAATGGATGGACGATAGACACATGGATTCATTGAAGGAGTGATAGGCGGACGGATGGACAGATGGATAGACAGATAGTTGGACTGATGGATGGAAGGTGAGATGGAAAGATGGATGGATAGTTGAACTAGTGGAAGAATGGATAGTTGAATGATAGCTGGATATATGAGAATGGATGGATGAAAGAACAGACAGGCAGATGGATGGATGGATGGATGACTGACAGCTAGATGGATCATGCATGGACGGATGAAAAGATGGATGGTTTGATGAATGGTAGATGGATGGATGGATAGACAGATGGAAAGATGGATGGAGAGTTCAACTGGTGGATGGATGGAAGAACGGACATGCAAATGTAGTTATGTATGGATGGATGACGAGCAGCTAGATGGATCATGGATGGACAGATGACTAAACGGATGGTTTGATGAATGGGTAGATGGATGGATGGATAGACAGATGGAAAGATGGATGGATAGTTCAACTGGTGGATGGATATATGGATGGATTTATAGGATAGTTGAATTAAGGGATGGATGGATGGATAGTTGATGGACGGATGGATTAATAAATGGGTATATGGATGGATGGACTGACAGGTTTATGATGGATGTAATGGTGGACAGAGGAATGATTGATGGATAGTTGACAAACAGATGGATCATGGATGAACAGACTGATATATAGATTAAAAGATGGTTGGCTAAATCGTTGGATGGACAGATAGAAAAAGGGACGGATGGATAGATGGATAGTTGATGGACAGATGGATTAATAAATGGGTACATGGATGGATGGACTGACAGGTATATGTATCAACAGATGAATGGATGGAATGATGGACAGATGAAGGATAGATGGGTAGTTGATAGACAGATGGATCATGGATGAACAGACTGATACATGGACGAATGGATGGATGGCTAAATCGATTGATGGACACAGAAAAAAGGGATGGATAGATAGTTGAATGATGAACGATAGGAGAAAGGGATTCATGGAAGGAGTGATAGATGGACGGATGGACAGATGGATAGACATATGGAAAGATGCATGGATAGTTGAACTTGTGGAATGATGGATGGTTGAATGATGGATAAATATATGAGGATGGATGGATGGAAGAACGGACAGGCGGATGTAGTTATGTACGGTTGGATGATGGACAGCTAGATGGATCATGGATGGACAGATGACTAGATGGATGGTTTGATGAATGGGGAGATGATGGATGGATGGATGATGGCTGGATGGATGGAGGGAAAAACAGATGCATGGACAAATGGATGCATGGAAGGAGTGATAGACAGATGGATGGACAGATGGATAGACAGATGGAAAGATGAATGGATAGTTGAACTGGTGGAAAGGTGGATGGATGGAAGAATGATAAATGAATATATGAGGATGGATGGATGGAAGAACGGACATGCAGATGGATCATGGATGGACAGATGACTAGACGGATGGTTTGATGAATGGGTAGATGGATGGATAGACAGATGGAAAAATGGATGGATAGTTCAACTGGTGGAAGGATAGATAGTTGAATGATAGATGAATATATGAGGATGGATGGATGGAAAAACGGACAGGCGGATGTAGTTATGTATGGTTGGATGACGGACAGCTAGATGGATCATGTATGGACAGATGAGTAGACGGATGGTTTGATGAATGGGTAGATGGATGGATGGATAGACAAATACATGTATGGACAGATGTATCTAGACAGATAATTTGATGGATTGAAGTATGGATGGATGATAGACAGATGGCCTGTTGAATGGATGGAAGGAAAAACAGAGGGTTGGATGGAAAAAGGGGTAGTTGGACGGACGGGTGGATGGATGGAGAGGGACAGATTGTTTAAACGGTGAGAGGATGAATGGATGAATGATAGATGAATATATGAATGGATTCATAGGATTGTTGAATAAAGGGATGGATAGATGGATGGTTGATGGACAGAAAGGTTAAAAAATGGATATGTGGATGGATGGACTGACCAGTTTATGTATGAACAGATGGATGGGTGGAATGATGGAAAAATGAAAGAAAAAATGGATAGTTGATAGACAGATGGATCATGGATGAACAGACTGATATATGGATAAATAGATGGATGGACAGATAGAAAAAAGGGATGGAGGGATAGTTGAATGAATGGACGATAGACACATGGATTCATTGAAGTGAAGTGAAGTGAATTATATTTATATAGCGCTTTTCTCTAGTGACTCAAAGCGCTTTACGTAGTGAAACCCAATATCTAAGTTACATTTAAAGCAGTGTGGGTGGCACTGGGAGCAGATGGGTAAAGTGTCTTACCCAAGGACACAACGGCAGTGACTAGGATGGCGGAAGCGGGAATCGAACCTGCAACCCTCAAGTTGCTGGCACGGTCACTCTACTAACCGAGCTATGCCGCCCCAGACGGAGTGATTAACGGACGGATGGACAGATGGATAGACAGTTGGATTGATGGATGGATGGCAAGATGGAAAGATGGATGGATAGTTGAACTAGTGGAATAATGGATGGTTGAATGATAGATGGATATATGAGAATGGATGGATGAAAGAACAGACAGGTGGATGTATGTATGGATGGATGGATGACTGACAGCTAGATGGATCATGCATGGACAGATGAATACACGGATGGTTTGATGAATGGGTAGATGGATGGATGGACGGATGACAATTTAATGGATAATTGATTGATTTGAAGTATGGATGGATGATAGACAGATGGATTGTTGAATGGGTATATGGAAATGCATGTATGTACGGATGGATGGATGATTGATGATGAATGGATAGATGGATGGACATATATATATATATATATATATATATATATATATATACATATATATATGGATGGATGGATGATTGAAGGGTTGATGATGAATGGATGGATGGATAGACAAATGTATGTATGTATGTACAGAGAGATGGATGTATGGATGGACATATGTATGAGTGGATGGATGATGACTGGAGATACGGAGAGATGGAGAGACAGCAATCTGAAAGTGTGTATGAAGTGTGATTTTAGCACATGACAACATTTGGGAGGTCAAGTGTGTTTCAAACTGATCACTTTGAACGAACATTCGGGAGGTCGAGAGTTTTTCAAACTGATCACTTTGATTGAACATTCAGGAGGTCAGGAGTGTTTCAAACTGATCACTTTGAACGAACATTCGGGAGGTCGAGAGTTTTTCAAACTGATCACTTTGATTGAACATTCAGGAGGTTCCTCTCCTACTTCTGCCACGATTGTTCCTCCTTCTCCCCTTTTATGCTGCAGCAGAAGATGCAGAGATTGAGAGCAGGTGTGCCGTTTACGCACCTGCCTCTGATGGCTGCAGTGTTGCTCCAAGCGCGCCCCGCCTCTCCGCTCCCCTGCATGCTCCGCCTCCTGGCCCCCATCTCGGGTAAGACTGCTCTCTGTACTATCGTGCTGTCGGATGGAAGAACGGAAAGATGGGGAAGTAGAGAATATTTCAAACTGATCACTTTGATTGAACATTCGGGAGGTCAAGAGTGTTTCAAACTGATCCCTTTGATAGAACATTCAGGAGGTTTCACACTGATCACTTTGATTGAACATTTAGGAGGTCAAGAGTATTTAAAACTGATCACTTTGATCGAACATTCGGGAGATCGAGAGTGTTTCAAACTGATCACTTTGATTAAACATTCTGGAAGTAAAGAGTGTTTCAAACTGATCACTTTGATTGAGCATTCAGGAGGTCGAGAGTGTTTCAAACTGATTACTTTGATCAAACATTCAGGAGGTAAAGTGTGTTTCAAACTGATCACTTTGATTGAACATTCGGGAGGTTGCGAGTGTTTCAAACTGATCACTTTGATCGAACATTCAGGAGGTCGAGAGTGTTTCAAACTGATCACTTTGATTGAACATTCGGGAGGTAAAAAGTGTTTCAAACTGATCACTTTGATTGAACATTCGGGAAGTAGAGAATATTTCAAACTGATCACTTTGATTGAACATTCGGGAGGTCAAGAGTGTTTCAAACTGATCCCTTTGATCGAACATTCAGGAGGTCAGGAGTGTTTTAAACTGATTACTTTGATTGAACATTCGGGAGGTGAAGTGTTTCAAACTGATCACTTTGATTGAACATTCGGGAGGTAAAAAGTGTTTCAAACTGATCACTTTGATTGAACATTCGGGAGGTGAAGTGTTTCAAACTGATCACTTTGATCGAACATTCAGGAGGTCAAGTGTTTCAAACTGAGCACTTTGATTGAACATTCGGGAGGTCGAGAGTTTTTCAAACTGTTCGCTTTGATTGAACATTTGGGATTTAAAGAGTGTTCCAAACTGATCACTTTTATCGAACATTCGGGAGGTCAAGAGTGTTTCAAACTGATCACTTTGATCAAACATTCAGGAGGTGGAGTGTGTTTCAAACTGATCACTTTGATCGAACAATCGGGAGGTCGACAGTGTTTCAAACTGATCACTTTGATCGAACATTCGGGAGGTCGAGAGTGTTTCAAACTGATTACTTTGATCAAACATTCAGGAGGTAAAGAGTGTTTCAAACTGATCATTTTGATTGAACATTTGGGAGGTCAGGAGTGTTTCAAACTGCTCACTTTGATTGAACATTCAGGAGTTAAAGAGTGTTTCAAACTGATTACTTTGATCGAACATTCGGGAGGTCGAGAGTGTTTCAAACTGATCAGTTTGATTGAACATTCGGGAGGTTGACAGTGTTTCAAACTGATCACTTTGATGTAACATTCTGGAAGTAAAGAGTGTTTCAAACTGATCACTTTGATTGAAAATTCGGGAGGTAAAGACTGTTTCAAACTGATCACTTTGATTGAGCATTCGGGAGGTTGAGGGTGTTTCAAACTGATCATTTTGATCAAACATTCAGGAGGTAAAGAGTGTTTCAAACTGAACATTTTGATTGAACATTCGGGAGGTCAGGAGTGTTTCAAACTGATCACTTTGATTGAACATTCAGGAGTTAAAGAGTGTTTCAAACTGATCACTTTGATCGAACATTCGGGAGGTCGAGAGTGTTTCAAACTGATCACTTTGATGTTTGCAACTTTCCTAAGTTTAGTGACCTGCAGCCAAACATGACAAATGTTCCTGTTTGGCTCCAAAGCGTCCATTGATGGCGGCCAATAAAGAGGGTGTGATTTACAAGTGAATCGTTCCAGCGGTGGGTGGAAAAAAAGAAAAAATGGCAGATCAATAAATCATCCTGTAAGATTTGCTCCAAGCTGGCAGCCTGCAAATCAGAGGTTAGCGTTTTTGGCGGGACTAATTAGCTTGCAGTCGCTTCATCGCCTCCACGCCGCTCCACTTTTCATCTTGCGTTACACGCTCCGTCCCGCGCCAGCACGCTCAATTCTGCTGCTTGTTCTCCCACAGAGCCAAGCTGTGGCCCACTACAAGGGGGCCAAACACGGCAGGAAGCCCAAGGCCCCGGACCCGCCCAAAACCAGGAGGAGAGGCTCAGCGGTCGCCAAGGAGACGGGCAGCCATGAGGCTGCGGCGGGCGTCGTCGACAACAAAGGTTGGTTTGCACCCTCCCACTTTGAAGAAGGATGAAGATGTCAACACTGTGTTGCGGAAACTTCCTAACTGGTCCAGCATTTGTTCGGTTACCATGGAAACCTTGTACTAAAAGTCGCCCGTACTTGTTTTCTTCATTACATAATAACTCCTCTAAAGTATTAAAAAATATTCCACAATACAAAGAATATCAAATATATTTGGAAAATTATTCCACAATATAAAGAATATCAAAAATATTTATACAAAATATTCAACAATACAAAAAATATCAAAAATATTTGGAAAAATATTCCACAATACAAAGAATATCAAAAATATGTGGAAAAATATTCTACAATACAAAAAATATCAAAAATGTTCATACAAAATATTCAACAATATAAAGAATATAAAAAATATATCTGAAAATATTCCACAATACAAAGAATATCAAAAATATATCAAAACAATATTCCACTAAACAAAGAATATCAAACATATTCATACAAAATATTCAAAAATATAAATAATACAAAAAATATCTCTAAATATAGTCCAAACTACAAAGAATATAAAAAATATTTTAAAAAAATATTAATCAATATAAAGACTATCAAAAATATTTGGAAACATATTTAATAATACAAAGAATATCAAAACTGTTTGTACAAAATATTCAACAATATAAAGAATATCAAAAATACCACAAAAAAATATTCCACAATATAAATAATATCAAAATATTTGTTGAAAATATTCCACAATTCAAAGAATATTAAAAATATTTGGAAAAGTATTCAACAATACGAAGAATATCAAAAATATTCATACAACATATTACACAATAAAAAGAATATCAAAAATGTTTGTAAAAAATAATGAACTCTATAAAGACCATCAAAAATATTGAGAAACATATTCAACAATACAAAGAATATCAACATTTTGTATTCAAAATGTTAAACAATATAAATAATATCAAAAATAGCTCTAAAAATATTTCACAATACAAAGAATATCAAAAATATTCATAGAAAATATTCAACAATATAAAGAATATTGAACATATCTCAAATAAATTATATTCCACAACAGAAAGAATATCAAAAATCTTTGGAAAAATGATTCAACAATATAAAGACTATCAAAAAGATTTGGAAAAATACTAAATAATACAAACAATATCAAAAATATTCATACAAAATATTCAACATTCAAAAGTATCTTTAAAAAAATAATCCACAATGTAAAAAATAGCAAAAAAATGTATAAAAAAATATTCCACAATACAAAGAATATTAAAAAATATTTATACAAAATATTCAACAATATAAAGAATATCAAAAATATCTCGAAAATATTCCACAACACAAACAATACAAGAAGTGCATTAATAAATTGCACAAGTCATGTGCACACATATAAGTTTGTAAAAAAAAAGTGCGCACGTTGTGTGCTCACATATAATTGCAAAAATGAGTGCACAAGTTGTGCGCTCACATATGAGTACAAAATAAGTGCAGAAGTTGTGTGCTCATATAAAGGAGTGCAAAATAAATGCACAAGTTTTGTGTTCATATGTAAGTGTGGAAAATAGGTGCACACGTGTGCTCACCTATGAGCGACAAGTAAGTGCAACAGTTGTGTGTTCCTACAGCAGTGCAACATTAGTGCACAAGTTGTGCACTCATATAAGTGTGTAAAATAAGTGCACAAGTTATGTGCACAAATGAGTGCTAAAACTCCTCGCTCTGAGATTTTTAGGATAAGTTAAGAGCTCTTTGAGAGGATTTTCAGAATCTTTAGAAACACGTGGCCAGGTGTTTAGTGCCTATCATAAGTGCACAACATAAGTGCACAACATAAATGCGTAAAACATGTCCAACACTAAGTGCACAAGTTAAGTGCATGTGTTAAGTGCGTAACATGTGTGCAAAATTTAGGTGCATAATATATGGCCACCACTGAGTGCACAAGTTAAGTACACGTGTTAAGTGCGCAACATATGTGCGCGATTAAGGTGCATAATATATGGCCACCACTGAGTGCACAAGTTAAGTACACGTGTTAAGTGCGGAACATATGTGCACAATTTAGGTGCATAATATACGGCCACAACTAAGTGCACAAGTTAAGTACACGTTAAGTGCGTAACATATGTGCACAATTTAGGTGCATAATATACGGCCACCACTAAGTGCACAAGTTAAGTACATGTGTTAAGTGCGTAACATAAGTGCACAATTTAGGTGCATAATATACGGCCACCAATAAGTGCACAAGTTAAGTACATGTGTTAAGTGCGTACCATATGTGCACAATTTAGGTGCACAATATATGGCCACAACTAAGTGCACAAGTTAAGTACATGTGTTAAGTGCGTAACATATGTGCACAATTTAAGTGCATAATATACGGCCACCACTGAGTGCACAAGTTAAGTACACGTGTTAAGTGCGCAACATATGTGCGCGATTAAGGTGCATAATATATGGCCACCACTGAGTGCACAAGTTAAGTACACGTGTTAAGTGCGGAACATATGTGCACAATTTAGGTGCATAATATATAGCCACCCCTAAGTGCACAAGTTAAGTACACGTGTTAAGTGGGTAACATAAGGGCACAATTTAGGTGCATAATATATGGCCACCACTAAGTGCACAAGTTAAGTACATGTGTTAAGTGCGTAACATATGTGCACAATGTAGGTGCATAACATACGGCCACCACTAAGTGCCCAAGTTAAGTACATGTGTTAAGTGCGTAACATATGTGCACAATTTATGTGCACAATATATGGCCACCACGAAGTACACGAGTTAAGTACACGTGTTAAGTGTGTAACATACAGTATGTGCACAATTTAGGTGCATAATATACGGCCACCACTAAGTGCACAAGTTAAGTACACATGTTAAGTGCGGAACATATGTGCACAATTTAGGTGCATAATATATGGCCACAACTAAGTGCACAAGTTAAGTACATGTGTTAAGTGCGTAACATAAGTGCACAATTTAGGTGCATAATATATGGCCACCACTAAGTGCTCAAGTTAAGTACATGTGTTAAGTGCGTAACATGTGTACAATTTAGGTGCATAATATACGGCCACCACTAAGTGCACAAGTTAAGTACATGTGTTAAGTGCGTAACATATGTGCACAATTTAGGTGCATAATATATGGCCACCACAAAGTACACAAGTTAAGTACACGTGTTAAGTGCGTAACATACAGTGTGTGCACAATTTAGGTGCATAATATACGGCCACCACTAAAAGTTAAGTACATGTGTTAAGTGCGTAACATAAGTGCACAATTTATGTGCGTAAAATATGGCCACCACTTCAGTACATAAGTTAAGTAAACATGTTAAGTGCATAACATAAGTGCACACTTTAAGTGCGTAAAATAAGGCCACCACATAAGTGCAAAAGGTAATTACATGTGTTAAGTGCGTAACATAAGTGCACAATTTAGGTGCATAATATATGGCCATCACTAAGTGCACAAGTGGAGTACACGTGTTAAGTGCGTAACATAAGTGCACAAATTACGTGCGTAAGATAAGGCCACCACTTAAGTGCACACATTCATTACACATGTTAAGTGCATAGCATAAGTGCACAATTTATGTGCATAAAATATGGCCACTACTTAAGTGCAAAAGTTAAGTACATGTGTTAAATTTGTAACATAAATGCACAATTTAGGTGCATACAATATGGCCACCACTTTAGTGCACAAGTTAAGTAAGTACACGTGCTAAGTGCATAACATAGGTGCACAGTTTGAGTGTGCAAAATATATATATATATATATATATATATATATATATATATATATATATATATACATACATACATACAAGCCTCGTTTCCATATGAGTTGGGAAATTGTGTTAGATGTAAATATAAATGGAATCCATTGATTTGCAAATCATTTTCAACTCATATTCAGTTGAATATGCTACAAAGACAACATATTTGATGTTCAAACTAAAAAACATTTTTTTTTGCAAATAATCATTAACTTTAGAATTTGATGCCAGCAACACATGACAAAGAAGTTAGGAAAGTTGTCAATAAAAACTGATAAAATTGAGGAATGCTCATCAAACAATTATTTGGAACATCCCACAGGTGTGCAGGCTAATAGGGAACAGGTGGGTGCCATGATTGGGTATAAAAACAGCTTTCATGAAATGCTAAGTAATTCACAAACAAGGATGGGGTGGGGGGTCACCAATTTGTAAGCAAATTGTCGAACAGTTTTAGAACAACATTTCTCATCGAGCTATTGCAAGGAATTTAGGGATTTTACCATCTACGGTCCGTAAAATCATCAAAAGGTTTAGAGAATCTGGAGAAATCACTGCACGTAAGCGACGATATTACGGACCTTTGATCCCTCAGGCGATACTGCATCAAAAACCGACATCAGTGTGTAAAGGATATCACCACATGGGCTCAGGAACACTTCATAAAACCACTGTCAGTAACTACAGTTGGTGGCTACATCTCTAAGTGCAAGTTAAAGCTCTACTATGCAAAGCAAAACCCATTTATCAGAAACACCCAGAACCGCTGCTGGCTTCGCTGGGCCTGAGCTCATCTAAGATGGACTGATGCAAAGTGGAAAAGTGTTCTGTGGTCTGACGAGTCCACATCTCAAATTATATTTTGAAACTGTGGACGTGGTGTCCTCCGGAACAAAGAGGAAAATAACCATCCGGATTGTTATAGGCGCAAAGTTCAAAAGCCAGCATCTGTGATGATGTGGGGGTGTATTAGTGCCCAAGGCATGGGTAACTTACACATCTGTGAAGGCACCATTAATGCTGAAAGGTCCATACAGGTTTTGGAGCAACATATGATCTCATCCAAGCAACATTATCATGGACGCCCCTGCTTATTTCAGCAAGACAATGCCAAGCCACATTCAGCACGTGTTACAACAGCGTTGCTTCGTAGTTAAAGAGTGCGGGTACTTACCTGCAGTCCAGACCTGTCTCCCTTCGAAAAGGTGTGGCGCATTATAAGGCGTAAAACACGACAGCGGAGACCCCGGACTGTTGAACGACTGAAGCTCTACATAAAACAAGAATGGGAAGAAATTCCACTTTCAAAGCTTCAACATTTAGTTTCCCCAGTTCCAAAACGTTTATAGAGTGTTATTAAAAGAAAAGGAGATGTAACACAGTGGTGAACATGCCCTTTCCCAACTACTTTGGCACATGTTGCAGCCATGAAATTGTAGCTTAATTATTATTTGCAAAAAAAAAAAAAAAAAGTTTATGAGTTTGAACATCAAATATCTTGTCTTTGCAGCGCATTCAACTGAATGTGGGTTGAAAAGGATTTGCAAATCATTGTTTTCCTTTTATATTTCCATCTAACACAATTTCCCAACTCATGTAAAAACTGGGTTTGTGTGTATATATATATATATATATATACATATATATATATGTTGTGTGTGTATACATATATATATATATATATATATATATATATATATATATATATATATATATATATATATACAAATATAAAGTCCACATGTGCACACAAATTTAGTGCACAACATAAGGATGGCACTGAAGTGCTGAATATAACTGCGCAAATTAAATGTGTAAAACAAGGGCAAGTGAAGTGCGCAACTTAAGTGCAAAAGGTAAGTGCACATATGTGCACATGTTAATTATGTAACAGATGTTTATTGGGACAAAGTTAACATCTGTTCAGTATTTTAACATAAAAGTGTTCGATTGTGAGGCATTAAAAGCCACAAAATGCAAGGGGTCCATCGGACCCACAAACGCTGGCTGAGTAACAACAATATGTACGTTCCACAAGGTTTAAGTTACTTTGCAGAAGTTTGGGGAAATAATGATAGAAGCAACATACATCCCTTAAAGGGGAACATTATCACAATTTCAAAAGGGATTAAAACCAATAGAAATCAGTTCCCAGTGGCTTATTTTATTTTTCGAAGTTTTTTTTCAAAATTTTACCCATCATGGAATATCCCGAAACAAGGCTTTAAAGTGCCTGATTTTCGCTATCTTTAAATCCATCGTCCATTTTCCTGTGATGTCATTTAGTGATGCCAACATGGCGGATAGCACAGCAAGATACAGTGACATTAGCTCGGATTCAAACTCGAATTTCAGCGTCTTAAGCGATTCAACAGATTACGCATGTAATGAAACGGATGGTTTGGGTATGGAGGCAGATAGTGAAGACGAAATTGAAGAAGAAAACTGAAGCTATTGAGCGAATAACTATTGAAGCTATTCGGCGATCACCTTCTAACCAACGATTGAGTGTCGCAGGGTGTCCATACATCTCTGTGCCATGTCTGTCGTAGCATCGCCGGTAAAATGTGCAGGAGTAACTTAAATCCGTTGATTGGTAAGTGTTTGTTTGGCATTAAATGTGGGTGGAGTGAAAGGCTGGATGCAAATATAACTACAAATGTACATACAGCTTGCCTGAATAGCATGTTAGCATCGATTAGCTGGCAGTTATGCCGTGACCAAATATGTCTGAATAGCACATAAGTCAATAAAATCAACAAAACTCACCTTTGTGATTTCGTTGACATTATCGTTGGAAATGCATCTGCATTGAGTGTCGCTGGGTATCCATACATCTCTGTGCCATGTCTGTCGTAGCATCGCCGGTAAAATGTGCAGACGAGGGACTTTCGGATCTTTTGACACTGGTGCAACCTAAATCCGTCGATTGGTAAGTGTTTGTTTGGCATTAAATGTGGGTGGAGGGAAAGGCTGGATGCAAATATAGCTACAAATAAGGAATAACGATGCAAAATGTATATACAACTAGCCTAAATAGCATGTGAGCATCGATTAGCATGCCGTGCTAATCGATGCACACTCCACGTAAGTCAACTTGAATCCGTCCCTGATCGTGTTGTTACACCCTCAGACAACACACCGACGAGGCATGATGTCTCCAAGGTACGGAAAACAGTCGAAAAAACGGAAAATAACAGAGCTGATTTGACTCGATGTTTGTAATGTGTTTGAGAAAATGGCCGATTGACTACCTAGGCGTTTAATTTGCCAACATTCACCCATTTAGGGTTCGGAAATCGGTTAAAAAATATATATGGTCTTTTTTTTCTGCAACATCAAGGTATATATTGACAATTACATAGGTCTGGTGATAATGTTCCCCTTTAAGAATCTTACAAAAACGGGCACTTGTAACACAAACAGCTTATTTTTAAGGTCAAAACTAAATTTCCTAATTTAATAGAATAGTTGACAGGGCTTAAAGCAAGAAGTTATCAATTGCCTGCAAATATTCAAAGTTTATTAATGAAAAAGGGATGCGGGGTACAACCTCAGAGGAACGGCAACATATAAACACGCTTTAGCACTTTAGCACAGAGAAAAGTTGATGTGTCTCAGTCTGTGGGGTGAAAATATGGGAGAGCCTGAGTGATGAACTCAAGTAATGTTCAAACATGGAGCATTTAAAAAATTTGTACAAATCTATTATTTTGAATGTGAGTATGAATGTCTTACATAACTTACTTATGATGACATATTGAGAATTGTAAGCACATTGTTCATTGCAAATGAAGTTATGTGGATCCAGATGACTGCGATGAAGTAGTGACTTGTCCAGGGTGTACCCCACCTTCTGCCCGATTGTAGCTGAGATAGGCGCCAGCGACCCCAAAAGGGAATAAGCGGTAGAAAATGGATGGATCCAGATGACTGTGATCAAATGTGGTTCCGAGGAAACTGGATATTAGTTGAAGTAACTTTGTAAAAAAAAAAAAAGGTGGGGTATTCAAAAAGTGTATACTTATTACCATTTCTTTAATTTAATTTTTATTTTATTAATGACATTTTCTTTTCTTTTTATGTGAAATAATAATATTGGCATTTAGCACAAGATTGTTCACTGGAGATATGTGCGTAACATTAGTGCACAATTTAGGTGCATAAAATAAGGCCACTACTTAAGTGAACACGTTAAGTACACTTGGTAAGGCCGTAACATAAGTTCACAATTTATGTGCGTAAAATATGGCCATGCCTTCAGTGCACAAATACATTTAAGTGCGTAACATAAATGCACAATTTAAGTGTGTGAAATATGGCCACCACTTAAGTGCACAGGTTAAGTACACGTGTTAAGTGCATAACATAAGTGCACAATTTGTGTGTAAAATATGGAAACCACTTCTGTGCACAAGTTAAGTACACATGTTAAGTGCGTAACATAAGTGCACAATATACATGCGTAAAATAAGGCCACCACTTACTGTAAGTGCACAAGTTGATTATACGTGTTATGTGAGTAACATAAATGCACAATTTTTGTGCGTAAAATAAGGCCACCACTTAAAAGCACAAAATAATTACACGTTATGTAAGTAGCATAAGTGCACTATTTTTGTGCGTAAAATAAGGCCACCACTTAAGTGCACATGTTAAGTGCGTAACATAAGTGCACAATTTACGTGGGTAAAATAAGGCCACCACTTAAAAGCACAAGATAATAACACATGTTATGTGAGTAGCGTAAGGGCATTATTTTTGTGCGTAAAATATGGCCACCACTTAAGTGCACCTGTTAAGTGCGTAACATAAGTGCACAATTTAGTGTGTAAAATAAGGCCACCACTTAAAAGCACAAAATAATTACACGTTATGTGAGTAGCATAAGTGCACTATTTGTGTGCGTAAAATAAGGCCACCACTTAAGTGCACATGTTAAGTGCGTAACATAAGTGCACAATTTACGTGGGTAAAATAAGGCCACCACTTAAAAGCACAAGATAATAACACATGTTATGTGAGTAGCGTAAGTGCATTATTTTTGTGCGTAAAATATGGCCACCACTTAAGTGCACCTGTTAAGTGCGTAACATAAGTGCACAATTTAGTGTGTAAAATAAGGCCACCATTTAAGTACACAAGTTGATTACAGGTGTTATGTGAGTAACAAAGGTGCACAATTTATGTGCGTTGAATATGGCCACCACTTATGTGCACAAGTTAAGTACACGTGTTAGGTGCGTAACACAAGTGCACAATTTATGTGCATTGGATATGGCCACCACTTATGTGCACAAGTTAAGTACACGTGTTAAGTGCGTAACACAAGTGCACAATTTATGTGCGTAAAATATGGCCACCACTCAAGTGCACGTATTAAGTGCGTAACATAAGTGCACAATTTAAGTGTGTAAAATAGGCCACAACTTAAGTACACAAGTTAAGTACATGTGCTAAGTGCGTAACATAAGTGCACAATTTAAATGAGTTGAATATGGCCACCACTTATGTGCACAAGTTAAGTACACGTGTTAAGTGCGTAACATAAGTGCACAATTTAGGTGCATAAAATATGGCCACCACTTAAGTGCACAAGTTAAGTGCACGTGTTAAGTGCGTAACTTAAGTGAACAATTTAGGTGTGTACAATATGGCCACAACTAAGTGCACAAGTTAAGTACATGTGTTAAGTGCATAACGTAAATGCACAATTTATGTGCGTAAAATAAGGCCACCACATAAGTGCACAAGTTAAGTACCCGTGTTGAGTGCGTAACTTAAGTGCATAATTTAAGTGCGTAAATTATGGCCACCACTAAGTGCACAAGTTAAGTACACGTTTTAAGTGCGTAACATTAGTTCACAATTTATGTGCGTAAAATATGCCCACCATTTCAGTGCACAAGTTAAGTACACATGTTAAGTGCATAACATAATTGCACAATTTATGTGTATAAAATATGGCCACCTCTTCATTGCACAAGTACACAATTTAAGTGCGAAACATAAGTACACAATTTAAGTGCGTACAATATGGCCTCAACTGAGTGCACAAGTTGAGTACACGTGTTAAGTGCATAACATAAGTGCACAATTTAGGTGCATAAAATAGGGCCAACACTAAGTGTCCAAGTTAAGTACACGGGTTAAGTGCGTAAGAAAAGTCAAGAACTTAAATGCTTAAAATATGGCCAACACTTAAGCGCACAAATTTAGTTCATGTGTTAAGTGCGTAACATTAATCCACAACTTAAGTGCGTAAAATATGGCCAACCCTTAAATGCACGAATCAAGTAAACATGTTAAGTATGTAAAATAAGTGCACAATTTAAGTGCATAAAATAAATGGTGCCCAAATTAATTACACGTGTTAAGTACATTTGATAAGTGTGTAACCGAAGTGCACAATTTGAGTGTGTAATATACACATATACAGTATATATATATATATATATATATATATATATATATATATATATATATATATATATATATATATATATAAAGTCCACATGTGCACACAAATTAAGTGTGCAACATAAGTGTGGCACTAAAGTGCTAAAAATAAGTGCACAAATGTGTAAAACAAGGGCTAGTAGAGCGCACAACTTAAGTGCAAAAGGTAAGTGCACATATGTGCACATGTTAATTGCGCAACAATATGTTCCCAAAATAAGTGCATGTGTTAAGCGTGTACCATCAATGCACAAGTGAAGTGCACCACTTTAGTGCACATGCCAAGTGTGAAACATGAGTGCACAAGTTAAGTGCGCTTAATATGTTAATACCTTATTTGTATTAGCTTCTGTGTGTTCTTTTCTGAACAAAAAACAGTCGTGTTTCTGCAAATAATACTAACTTTGAGTGCTCTGTCACTTTCTAAATGCTGTTTTATAGTAAGATTGAACAATTTTGGTCCCAGTATTGATCCCTGGGGTACTTCACAAGACATATTTAGCGCTGAAGTTTGTTCGCCTCGCTTCACATATTGGGTCCTGTCAGTTAAGTAGCTTTTTACCCGGTTTGACACCAACCCTCTGATCCCATACTGTTCCAATTGTGTGAATGTAAGACATTCACACACATGTTGTGTATTAATCAAAGTACCAGTAGAGTGGAAAGAACAAGTTGCCTCTATGTTGAAGCTATTATTGTATAAATCTGATTTATGATACTAAAAGACTTACAAAATTTGTGAATAAATAGATATGATTAAAGGAGTATCAATCTCACAGAGATTCCCAAGCCCAGTCCCATGATCTGTAATGTAGAGGAGGAACCACAGACCCCTTCCCCATCAAAAACAATGCTAATCACACAGCCAACAACGATTACTTTTGGAAAAATAATGATCCAAAACCTTCTACTTTTAAGCCCGAACACAAAAAGGAAGGTTTTTTAAGCCTTGACATAAACGGATGTAGCTTTATTGTGACACTATAGCATTAGCAAAATTGCTAAGTACTAAACATACAAACTAACCATAATAAAACAAACACTTACTGTCATATTTCCACTCTCAATGGGATGCCGACCGACGGCACGCTCACATAATTCCGTTTAGATGAAGATTCAATCGCAATCCTCAAGAACGGTTAAAAAAAAAAACTTAGCATCTTTTTCCACCAGCTCGGGGGACGTGAACGTGGACCAGCCAGTCGCTGAATTATAATCTAGAATTTACTTTTAGCAAGTTTTAGACCAAGCAGAAGCAGCAGTCGGCTGAGTGTCAACAATAGCAGCGTAAGCTAGCATTAGCTCATGGCTATCAATGCGCCGCTTAACTAGTCCGTCTGCGTTAGCACTTATAATAACAATACCACTGAAATTTGGTTAATTTTCAGGTCACGACATGGATGGATGGATGGAAGGACATGTAAATCGAGTATTGTTGGCACTTTCTGGATGTTTTAGAGCGCCATAGGGCTCTATCTATTGACTCAATTATTAGCTATTCATTCACGATTTGGAAAGCATCAACATATAAATGATTCAGATTTTTGCGTATTTCCAGTAGGACTGATCTAATAATATGGTAAAAAAATACCAATGTGTTCCTCCAGTGGCATAGAATCTATGAAAGTTGTCGAAGATATTTTGAGCGGGATTTTCAAAACAGCCGACTGAATTTGTGGCATTTTAGACGGTATTTTAACATATTTTGCGGACTGTAAATACTATTGGATGTGATTTAATGGACACAATAAAACACAAATAATAATAATTTGTAACACACTTTTACATTTGTTAAAATCTCATAGTGCTAAAAAGTATATACAATAATAATAATAATAATAATACAAATAAAAAGGTAAAAACAATTAAATATAAAGTTAGAATATATAATAAAAATTTTAATAGAAATAAAAACATGCAAAACACTAGATAAACACTAGATAAAAATAGATAAAATATAAATAAAAACGTGAAAACACCGGATAAAAGAGATAGGCAACATATAAGCACATAGTCAACTTCATATTGTTGTTACTCAGCCAGCGTTTGTGGGTCTTATGCACCCGTTGCATTTTGTGGCTTTTAATGCCTCACAATCAAACACTTTTAGGTTAAAATGCCAAACAGATGTTTATTGGGATAAGGTAAACATCTGTTTATCCCAATAAACATCTGTTTATTGGGATATGGTAAACATCTGTCCAGTATTTTAACATAAAAGTGTTTGATTGTGAGGTATTAAAAGCCACAAAATGCAACGGGTGCATCAGACCCACAAACGCTGGCTGAGTAACAACAATATGAACGTTGCACGGAAAATTTCTCTGCCAGTTTCTGGGTAGAGTTAGGGTTAGAGTTACCCTAACCTTTGGTGTTTCTGCACCTGCGGTTCCCACACAAGGTTGCAACATTGTTTTGTCAACACTGTCTGCTCTCTTTTTCTCGCACATTTGACCCTCTGATCTTCTGTAGGGGTGGTCATTAAATATGTATTCTGATATATGTTCTTCACAGAAAATGAGCCAAATTCAATGAGTCTCAGTTTGAAATAGTAATTAATTGTATCATTTTTCTTTTAATACAAAATGAAAACGGGTACTGTAACCACACAAGGGTTACAGTAAGTGTGTCCAATACATTTTGTTAGATCCATAAACACTGCAGCTGCACAATGTTTGCCATTCCCCGCTATTATTTCCGATATTGCCATCGATGTTAAGATGTTGGCTCTGTATCTGTGTGTTCCTCCAATCTGTTGTTTTTTGATGATTTTTTTTTTTTAAATGTGGAAGTAAATCGGCACAAATTGTTGCCATTTTCATTGTATTTGTTTGGGAATACACGTTTAAAGTTCTGAAATATCAATTTAATCTACAAAAAGTTGATAAATGTTGTTTTTTTTTATCGTTTCCTTATCAATTCCGTTACAATTAGTTGAGTAAACCATGAATTGATTTACGTGGATCCCGACTTAAACTAGTTGAAAAACTTATTTGGGTGTTACCGTTTAGTGGTCAATTCTACGGAATATGTACTGTACTGTGCAATCTACTAATAAAAGTTTCAATCAATCAATCAATCAATCAATCAATCAATCAATCAATCAATCAATCAGTCAAGGTCTTGCACAGGTTAAGTGCATATGTTAAGTGCGTACGTAACATAAGTGCACAAAATGACGATGGAAGTGTTGTTATTCTTCCGTAAATAAGCAATCATGGGCAATCATTCGACGTTTATTTACATTTTTAGGTAAATACTCATCAAATGGCTACCAGGTGGATGTTTGAATCTAAAAATCTCAGCCAGATGTCTGAAGACAAACAACAACAAAACTATTCCTGCGGGAAGGTGGACTTAAAGACGAGCTGCCGCTTGGAAGGACTCACAGAAACGTTGTGCTTGTTCTCAGTGGTTCTCGTAAGCGGACTAAGTACTCATCTGATTCAAAGTCACACATTTACACTTAGGCCACGGCCACACCAACGCGGAGAGTTTCAAAACCACATATTTGGGTTTAAATTAAAACCAAATTACGTCTTACCCAACAATGTTAGTATTTGAATATTGTTATTTGAAGACTTATTCCTGGTTACAATTATACTGTTAAGAAAGTATTGGCTTATACTTTCCCTAAAACGAAAATGCATCATAATCAGTGGCGACTGGGGAATTTTATTTGAGGTGGGGCTGAAAGTGTGTAAAAAAGGGGAAGAAAAGCGCTATACAAGTACAACCATTTACCATTTACAGTTCATCGCGACATCTGTTAGTGCAAGTTAAAACTGTACAATGCAAAGCCAAAGCCATTTATCAACAACACCCAGAAATGCTGCCTGCTTCGTAGGGGGGTAATCTTCCCACAGAAGATGTATTTGTAATTTTCACATACAAATGAAGCATTCTGGTGCATTCCGACAAAATAATGAAGGCAAAATAGAACATTGCATAGCATTGCAGAGAACTATATGCAATATGCACACCAGTGTTTCTCCCAGAAAATGTGTTAGTTAAGGTGGTGTCTCCAGAGGGAAGGGGATGGGTGCGTGTAAGGGATAGTGTAATTTGGCCTGTCGCCACCATCACGACTCTATCTCACCACAGTCCGGGGGGGGGGGGGGGGGGGGGCAATAGACTACAGACTGTGGTGAAGTAGGCCGGCTTCGTCGCGTGAAGAAGCCGCTGAGGAGGAGAAAAGGAAAACCCAAAATATTGACGAAGGAATTTAGGATCAAGGTATTCGAACAAGTGGAGGAGTTCAAGTACCTCGGAGTCTTGTTCACGAGTGAGGGAAGAGTGGATCGTGAGATTGACAGGCGGATCGATGCGGCGTTTTCAGTAATGCGGACGCTGCATTGATCCGTTGCGGTGAAGAAGGAGCTGAGCCAGAAGGCAAAGCTCTCAATTGACCAGTCGATCTACATTCTACGTGCCCAACCAGTCTATATATGTTTTGTGGCCTTGGAGAAGGCATTCGACCGTGTCCCTCAAGAAGTCCTGTGGGGAGTGGTCAAGAGAGTATGGGGTATCGGACTGTGATTGTGGCGGTCCGCTCCCTGTACGATCAGTGTCAGAGTTTGGTCCGCATTGTCGGCAGTAAGTCAGACACAATTCGAGTGAGGTTTGGACTCCACCAAGGATACTCTTTGTCACCGATTCTGTTCATAAAATTTATGGACAGAATTTGTAGACGCAGTCAAGGCGTTGAGGGGTCCTGGTTTGGTGGCTGCAGGATTAGGTCTCTGCTTTTTGCAGGTGATGTGGTCCTGATGGCTTCATCTGGCCAGGATCTTCAAATCTCACTGGAACGGTTCGTAGCCGAGTGTGAAGCGACTGGGATGAGAATCAACCCCTCCAAGTCCGAGTCCATGGCTCTCGCCCGGAAAAGGTTGGAGTGCCATCTCCGGGTTGGGGAGGAGACCCTGCCCCAAGTGGAGGAGTTAAAATACCTAGGAGTCTTGTTCACGATTGAGAGAAGAGTGAATCGTGAGATCGACAAGCGGATCGGTGCGGCGTCTTCAGTAATGCGGACGCTGTATCGATCCGTTGTGGTGAAGAAGGAGCTGAGCCGGAAGGCAAAGCTCTCAATTTATGGGTCGATATACGTTCCCATCCTCACCTACGATCATGAGCTTTGGGTTATGACTGAAAGGACAAGATCACGGGTACAAGCGGCTGAAACGAGTTTCCTCCGCCAGATAGCGGGTCTCTCCCTTAGAAATAAGGTGAGAAGCTCTGTCAACGGGAGGAGCTATGAGTAAAGCCGCTGCTCCTCCACATCGAGAGGAGCCAGATGAGGTGGTTCGGGCATCTGCTCAGGATGCCACCCGAACGCCTCCCTAGGGAAGTGTTTAGGGCAGATGGCCACGGGGAAGACCCAGGACACGTTGGGTAGACTATGTCTCCCGGCTGGCCTGGGAACGCCTCGGGATCCCTCGGGGGGAGCTGGACAAAGCTGGGGGAGAGGAAAGTCTGGGCTTGGATGGATGGATGGATGGATGGTATTCAAACTCAAGATGAGGCAAGGCATGGACAGGAGGCTAGAGAGGCACGAACAAACAAGACAATCTGGCACAGAACAAAGGGAGGCGTGGGCTTATAAGACACATGAGTGTGATGGGGAACAGGTGGAAACAATCGGGGGTCAGGAATGACGTCAGACTGATGACACAAAAGGAAGGGCAAGTGACCTGAAACAAGAGGAGAGTTGCTTTTCAAACTAAAACATGCAATTCGCAAGACAGACGAAACCAAGACAAGACATCCTTCCGTCTCCACCAGCCTTCAGCATCATGCTCCTACACCCTGATGCACTCGTCTCACCCCCGGCCTTCTACAACCTTCTCTAATCCCTTCATCTCTCTCATCTTCTCCAACCGCATCCTCCCTCTTGAACATCATCAGCATCGTCATCATCATCAGCAGGAGATCTGCTGATGATGATGACGATGCTGATGATGATGTTGGCTGCTTCTCCGGCTGTCAGCGAGGGCTCATCGGAGGGGATTTGGGGCGCGAGCGTGCAAACCGCTGAGCCGCGGATCATTTGCCTTCCAAACGCTGCCGAGTCTCCTCCCGGGAGCAGATTACAACCATGAAGGTGCGCTCCTTCAAAGAGCTTATCAATATTCCGACACGACTCCGACGGAGGCTAAACGAAATTTGACAGCACTCAAGAGCCACAAGGGACTCGCGTCTTTTAAGTAGTGACGGCGTGTAATGATTTTAATTAATAGCTTTTTAATCCAGCGCTCCTTTAGAAAGGTAATCAGATCTCCGGGGAGTCCCGTGATTGCGTGCGGGCTTAAGTAAGGATTAGGAGAGGAGCGTCAGGAGGGCACGGAGGTGGACAGAATGCATGTCTCACCTGGAAGATGAAGGGTTAATGAAGTCACCTTTTGGTTAGTGCCGCTACTTTGTTGGCCGGGAGACTCGTTGTCAGACTAATTATGTGCAAGTTATCACAAAAGTTTCCGTTTTTGGAAACTTCCGGCGAGCAGACAGAGGCTGTTTTAGTTGTACCAAGCCAAAGGCTTGTAAAATTCCACCGTGTATGACAAGGGTTGTATATTGTGATCCAAGACTTGCCCAAGCTCGATCCAGGACCAGTCCAAGCCCGAGGCATCTTTTTTCTTTTGTGTTAATGTGACCAAAAACAATGGCTGTTTATATACACCCAATTCCTTTAGAAACAGTGGTTGTTTTGTAAACAGGAAAAGTCCAAATAAAAAAAGGTGGCGTACAATCTTTCGCCACAGCGTGCTGAGACACTGTGCAAGGGTACAGTCTGCGGGCGTCTCTCCTCGAATTACTCAAATTTGGGTAATGGGGGAGGAGGGGTGTATATTGTAGCGTCTTGGAAGAGTTAGTGCTGCAAGGGTTCTGGGTATTTGTTTTGTTGTGTTACGGTGCGTATGTTCTCCCGAAATGTGTTTGTCATTCTTGTTTGGTGTGGCTTCACAGTGTGGCGCATATTTGTAACAGTGTTAAAGTTGTTTATATGGCCACCCTCAGTGTGACCTGTATGGCTGTTTACCAAGTATGCATCGCATTCACATTTGTGTGTGCAAAAGCCACTTATGTTGTATGGAGGAAAAGTGGACGTGACAACAGGTTGTAGAGAACGCTAAATAATAATAATAATGATAATGGATTAGACTTATATCGCGCTTTTCTATTACTAGATACTCAAAGCGCTCACAGAGAAGTGGGAACCCATCATTCATTCACACCTGGTGGTGATAAGCTACATCTGTAGCCACAGCTGCCCTGGGGTTGACTGACGGAAGCGTGGCTGCCAGTTTGCACCTACGGCCCCCCCGACATCCACCAATCATTCATTCATCATTCATTTAGCAGTGTGAGTGGCACCGGGGGCAAGGGTGAAGTGTCCTGCCCAAGGAAACAACGGCAGCGATTTGGATGTGAATAGGTGGGAAGTGAACCCGCAACCCTCAGGTTTCTAGCACGGCCGTACTACCCACTACGCTATGCCGCTTCAAAACAATATTTAGGTCAGTGCCTTTAAGGCACGCCCCCAATATTGTTGTCCGGGTGGAAATCGAGAGAAATCCGGGAGAATGGTTGCCCCTTGGATCGCTCAGGTGGTATCGCATCAAGCGACATCGGTGTGTAAAGGATATCACCACATGGGCTCAGAAACACTTCAGAAAGCCAATGTCAGTAACGGTCCTGGTTAGCGCCTTGCATGGCAGCTCCCGCCATCAGTGTGTGAATGTGTGTGTGAATGTGTGAATGTGGAAATACTGTCAAAGTGCTTTGGGCTCCTTAAAAAAAGGGGTAGAAAAGCGCTTTACAAGTACAACCATTTACTATTTACAGTTCATCACGACATCTGTTAGTGAAAGTTAAAACTCTACAATGCAAAGCCACAGCCATTAATCAACAACACCCAGAAATGCTGCCTGCTTCACTGGGCCCGAGTTCATCTAAGATGGACCAATCTGGAAAAGTGTTCTGTGGTTTGAGTTGTCCACATTGCAAATTTTTTTTGGACAATGTGGACGTCGTGGAGGAAAAGAACCATCCGGATTGTTATAGGCGCAAAGTTCAAAAGTCAGCATCTGTGATGGTATGTTGGTGTATTAGTCCCCAAGGCATGGGTAACTTACACATCTGTGAAGGCACCATTAATGCTGAAAGGTACATACAGGTTTTGGAGCAACATATGTGCCCATCCAAGCAACGTCTTTTTCATGGACGCCCCTGCTTATTTCAGTAAAACAATGCCAAGCCACGTGTTATAACTGCGTGGCTTCAGAGTAAAAGAGTAGACTGTAGTTCAGACTTGTCTTCCATTGAAAATGTGTGGCGCATTATGAAGCCCAAAATACCACAACAGAGACCCCGGGAGATTTTCGGGAGGGGCACCGAAATAATTCTCTCAAGGGGATAAGTTCCCATGTATCTTAGCTATATTTAATGGAGAGCAACTTGTAGTTTGCCCATCACTGTGTTTGAAAGTATTTAAGTTAAAAAACAACAACATTTAAGCTTCACTTTATTGCCTGAATGTGTAAAAAACGTTCGCGTCCACGTTGGACTTCTTTGAGAACCTGGACGTAAGGAAGAAAAGCGGTCTGGTCCTTAGGGGTCACGGTCCACCCCCCCTCCTCTCCTTTGTCTCCCTCCTTTTAATTACCTTCCCTTATCTCTCCTCTCACCTTGCCGCGTCCTCCGCCATCCTCCTCGCCTTCCCTTTCGCTTTCGGACCGAGCTCACTTTTAACTCCCCGCTTCTCCGGCCGGCCCGGTTCAGGTCGCCGTGTCCCCTTCAATCTCCATCTTGCCGCTGTCGCGCGGCCGGCGTGAGATGGATGGCAGTCATTACTTCCCGTTAACGAGAGACCGTCCACGTCCCTAAAGTGGGCCGCGCGGCGCCGGTGAAGTCACGCGGTTACGGGCGGCTGGAGGCTTCGGTGATCACCTTCAGCTCTGAAAGTTTAACAGCGCCCGCCAACAACCTGCGAGGTGGAGATTTAAAAAAATAAATAGTCACCTTGGAGTTGATTGCTTGATTGATGACGTCACAGGAAGTTGTCACTCACTCACTTTATAATGAAATTGCGTAATTAGGGATGGCTACTTTTCACATTTGATACGGTACCAATTCCCGGTATTTGTGAATCGATACTCGTACTCAACGATACGCATTTTTGGTACTTTTGTGTGTATTAATAAATAATAGTGTTTAACTAACTTCCAGTTGTTATATCTTGTTTTAGTATCAGTGTCAATTTCTGTTGTCGGCATTGAAAGTTGCAAAATTACCTCGATTAGGCTCTCGGTGCTGCTGGAGTGACGGTGTTAACTTGGAATTTAATGGCAGCGACACGTTGCAAAAAAGTTGGCACAGGGGCATTTTTACCACTGTATTACATGGCCTTTCCTTTTAACAACACTTAGTAAACGTTTGGGAACCGAGTAGAGCAATTTTTGAAGCTTTTCAGGTGGAATTCTTTCCCATTCTTGCTTGATGTACTGCTTAAGTTGTCTCCGTTGTGGTATTTTAGGCTTTATATTGCGCCACACATTTTCAATGGGAGACAGGTCTGGACTACAGGCAGGCCAGTCCAGTACCCGCACTCTTTTACTATGAAGCCACACTGTCGTAGCACGTGGCCTGGTATTGTCTTGCCGAAATAAGCAGGGGCGTCCATGATAACGTTGCTTAGGTGGCAAAACCTGTATGTACCTTACAGCATTAATGGTGCCTTCACAGATGTGTAAGTTACCCATGCCTTGAGCACTATTACACCCCCATACCATCACAGATACTGAATTTTTAACTTTGCGCCTATAACAATCCGGATGGTTCTTTTTCTCTTTGTTCCAGAGAACACAACGTCCACAGTTTCCCAAAAAACAATTTGAAATGTGGACTCGTCAGACCAGAGAACACTTTTCCACTTTGCATCAGTCCATGTTAGATGAGCTCGGGCCCAACGAAGCCGGCGGCGTTTCTGGGTGTTGTTGATAAATGGCTTTGCCTTTGCATAGTAAAATTTTAACTTGCACTTACAGATGTAATGACAAACTGTAGTTACTGACAGTGGTTTTCTGAAGTGTTCCTGAGCCCATGTGGTGATATCCTTTACACACTGCTGTCAATTCTTGATGCAGTACCACCTGAGGGATCGAATGTCTGTAATATCAACGCTTACGTGCAGTGATTTCTCCGGATTCTCTGAAACGTTTGATGATATAGATGGTGAAATCCCTCAATTCCTTGCAGTATCTCGTTGAGAAATGTTGTTCGTTGAGAAATGTTGTTCTTAAATTGTTGGACAATTTGCTCACGCATTTGTGAGCAAAGTGGTGACCCTCGCCCTGTCATTTGTGAATGACTGAGCATTTCATTGAAGCTGGTTTTTATACCCAATCATGGCCCCCACCTGTTCCCAATTAGCCTGTTCACCTGTGGGATGTTCCAAATAAGTGTTTGATGAGCATTCCTCAACTTCCTCCGTCTTTCTTGCCACTTGTGCCAGCTTTTTTGAAACATGTGGCAGGCATCAAATTCCAAATGAGCTAATATTTGCGAAAAATAACTAAGTTTTCTAGTTCGAACCAGGGGCGTCACTAGACCTAATACTGTACTGGGGCACACCTGTGGCACAAATAATTCATGTGAGCGTACAAAGCGCGCAAGCAAAAACATTTTTAGCACTTATTTATCATAAAAAAATACATAAATAGTGCTTTAAACTATGAAATCATATCAGATTATGTTGTGTGGATCTTTGATTAACCACCTGAAATTAGCTAATGCATTTGACCTACTTGTGCACTTTTTTACTCCAGACTTCTAAATTGCTGCTGGTAAAAGCAAAAAGGAAGAGCAATGAATCTTTTTGAAATATATATTGCAGTAATCATCTGCAAATTTAACATCTACAAAAGAAAAACAAAAAATAAAGCACCCCTACATCTCTGGGTTGTTTTATATTATTTAATTTCCTTTTATGGCAATTTGGCTCATCCTATTTCAGATACACAAAACTATAAAATATACACAAAACAATAAAGCCACAGTAGTAGAATAAATGAACAACTGTTGTGTGTCTGTTCAGGGAATCATTTTCTGAGAAGTAAACTGTAACGTCTCCTTTTCATTTTTGCAAAGTGGTCAATCACTCTGGACAGACATGGAAATATTACAGTAACTGTTGTACAGTTTACCTGTGGTTCCCAACTGGTGGGTCGTGACATAAAAGTGGATTGTGTGTCATTTTCAGTGAGTTGCAGTCACATGTGTGCATGAAAAAAAAAAGTTTAGGGAGAAAAAAATCAAATTGTTGCAACCAAACCAGATAATTTTAGCCTTTTTTCTAGTGACTATTAGTGAGTATTTTAGCAAAAGGCAAACCGCCTAACAAGTTGGAGGAAGACTCAGGACAGACATGGAAATATATTTAAAAAAAATATAAATGGGGCAACAAAACCCGATATTTTTAGCCATCTTTCTGAAAACAAATACTGAAATTCTAATATTTTTTCTGGAAACAAAACCAGATGCTTTAGCTGTAGCCATTTTTCTGGTGACAAAACAAGATTATTTTAGTCAAAGTCGCACCGATTAACAAGACAAGTCTACTGTGCTATTTTTCTCTGAAATAAACTTGAATGATTTAAAAATTTGGCTCACCACTTGATGATATGGAAAAATGTTTTTCTTCCTGAAGATAAACCATTTGAGAAGCACTCAACTCACACATGCTTACTCCAAATCATCATTGATGCAGAAGTCCTGCATGTTCATTGGAAATTCCCCCGACAGCTCGCACAGCAAATGAATATGTTTGTCTTGATACAAGGAATAACGTTAGCTAACTTAGCATCAACTTAAAACAATGATGTTGCCTAGCTAGCTAGGACTTCACTTACATCTCTCATTCCTGCGGGCGAATAACTTTCTTAAATCCATCTAGGAGTTACAGTTTGAGTCAAATCAAAATCAAAATATTGTAATTAACAAATTGTTGTTGGCTAACGTTACCTACCTCACGCAGTGATTCGCAGCCTCTCTCTCTCTCTCTCTCTCTCTCTCTCTCAACCGAAATCATGTGCTCATTGTTACGTGGAGTGAATACAGTAGCAATCAATTACCATACTAAGCAGTATGTGCGCTGTTGTCTATGTTATGTAGACTTAAAACTCTGAAGCATTTTTTTTTTTTTTTGGTGAAATTTTTACTGGGGCACTGCAGATCAACAGTGGGGCACGTGCCCCAGTGATATATGTCTGGCGACGCCCCTGGTTCGAACGTTAAGTATCTTGTCTTTGCAGTCTATTCAATTGAATATAAGTTGAAAAGGATTTGCAAATCATTGTATTTTGTTTTTATTTACAATTTACACAACATGCCAATTCAACACTAAATTGGCCCTAGTGTGTGAATGTGAGTGTGAATGTTGTCTGTCTATCTGTGTTGGCCCTGCGATGAGGTGGCGACTTGTCCAGGGTGTGCCCCGCCTTCCGCCCGATTGTAACTGAGATAGGCGCCAGTGACCCCCGCGACCCCAAACGGGAATAAGCGGAAGAAAATGGATGGATGGACAACATGCCAATTTCACTGGTTTTTGGTTTTGTATGTTATGATTGAGTTGCTCAACATCAGGACCTAATTCAAACAAGTTTTCAACGTTGTTTTAATTAATGTCTTGTGCCAATTGGGTAGCAATTTTTACTTTTTAATTTCAACACCTCAAAACTTGTTGATAGAAACTTCAACTAAGATGCACGTTGCAATCAAACAGCGTGTACATGATTAGTGCAATACTTACAGTGTTAACACTATGTAGGGGGCAACAGGCTCAACTGAGCACCCCACCATGAACTACACACTACTGCCCTCTATTGTCTCGGACTTGAGACTGCAACAAATATGTGTTATAGCTGCAAAGAAAATACTCAGAAATGTAATTACAACTGGACAGCTCATTTTTTTTAAATGTTGCAAAAAAAAGAAAATAGATTTTAACATAATATTTATGCACACACAAAAGTACCGAAAATTGTTACTGTTGAGTATCCATATCGGTTCCCAGGTAGCCGGAATCGGTACCGTATTGGTTCAAATGTGAACAGTGCCCATCCCTAAGTGTGGATGTGAATAATAAACGGAATATAAATTATTTTCTTTGTATTAAATGAATTTTTATACTAATGAGATCCACCTTGTGCTTAAATTCTTGACTGCACTTAAATGTAGAATATATGTATAATATATTTTTATTATTCATATATTGTATATTACAAACCCCGTTTCCATGTGAGTTGGGAAATTGTGTTATATGTAAATATAAACGGAATACAATGATTTGCAAATCATTTTCAACCCATATTCAATTGAATGCAATACACAGACAAAATATTTGATGTTCAAACTCATAAACTTTTTTTTTTTTTTTTTTGCAAATAATAATTACCGTATTTCCTTGAATTGCCGCCGGGGCGCCAATTAATTTAAAACCTCTTCTCACTCCTGGGCTTACCAAAGGCATGCGGTAAAAGTAAGCATGCGCTAATATTTTTAAAACCTCTTCTCACTCCGGCACTTACCAAAGGCATGCAGTAAACATTTGAGTGTGATGTAAGCTTAGACCCTAAATCCTACTGAATAGCTCTTAATCTTCTTCCCTTTATGCGATTTCAAATTACCAGTATTGAAATCAGCCTCCTCTATTTTAAAAATTATGACAGGGGAAGTGTCACTCGTGACGTTAAGAGTTTTACCAGGCGGTAATACTAAGCATGCGCTAAGTATTTTGGGAAGCGAGTTTGACCCAGCAGTAATTCAAGGCAGGCACATACTATATGCCCTACGGCAATTCAAGGAAATACGGTACCTTAGAATTTCATGGCTGCAACACGTGCCAAAGTAGTTAGGAAAGGGCATGTTCACCACTGTGTTACATCACCTTTTCTCGATAAACGTTTGGGAACTGAGGAAATTAATTGTTGAAGCTTTGAAAGTGGAATTCTTTTTCATTCTTGTTTTATGAAGAGCTTCAACAGTCCAGGATCTCCGCTGTTGTATTTTACGCTTCATAATGCGCCACACATTTTCGATGGGAGACAGATCTGGACTGCAGGCGGGCCAGGAAAGTACACAAACTATTTTTTTATTTTACAAAGCCACGCTTTTGTAACACATGCTGAATGTGGCTTGGCATTGTCTTGCTGATATAAGCAGGGGCGTCCATGAAAAAGACGGCGCTTAGATGGCAGCATATGTTGTTCCAAAACCTGTATGTACCTTTCAGCCTTAATGGTGCCTTCACAGATGGGTAAGTTACCCATGCCTTGGGCACTAATGGACCCCCATACCATCACAGATGCTGGCTTTTGAACTTTGCGTCGATAACAGTCTGGATGGTTCGCTTCCCCTTTGGTCCGGATGACACGATGTCGAATATTTCCAAAAATAATTTGAAATGTGGACTCGTCAGACCGCAGAACACTTTACACTTTGCATCAGTCCATCTTAGATGATCTCGGGCCCAGAGAAGCCGGCGGCATTTCTGGATGTTGTTGATAAAGAGCTTTCGCTTTGCATAGTAGAGCTTTACCTTTCACTTACAGATGTAGCGACGAACTGTATTTAGTGGCAGTGGTTTTCTGAAGTGTTCTTGAGCCCACCTGGTGATATCCTTTAGAGATTGATGTCAGTTTTTTGATACAGTGCCGTCTGAGGGATCATAGGTCACGGTCATTCAGTGTTGGTTTCCGGCCATGCCGCTTACGTGGAGTGGTTTCTCCAGATTCTCTGAACCTTATAATGATATTATGGACCGTAGATGTTGAAATCCCTAAATTTCTTGCAATTCCACTTTGAGAAACGTTGTTCTTAAACTGTTTGACTATTTGTTCACGCAGTTGTGGACAAAGGGGTGTACCTTGCCTCATCCTTTCTTGTGAAAGAGTGAACATTTTTTGGGAAGCTGTTTTTATACCCAATCATGGCACCCACCTGTTCCCAATTAGTCTGCACACCTGTGGGATGTTCCAAATAAGTGTTTGATGAGCATTCCTCAACTTTATCAGTATTTATTGCCACCTTTCCCAAATTCTTTGTCACGTGTTGCTGGGATCAAATTCTAAAGTTAAGGATTATTTGCAAAAAAAAAAAAAGTTTATCAGTTTGAACATCAAATATGTTGTCTTTGTAGCATATTCAACTGAATATGGCTTGAAAATGATTTGCAAATCATTGTATTCCGTTTATATTTACATCTAACACAATTTCCAACTCATATGGAAACGGGGTTTGTATTCTATTCTGTTCTATTCTAATGAAATTATTGCATTTCCTTGCAGTGACAACGAAGGAATCTTTCTGCCGTGTGGGAGTGAGAAGTTATTCAAATACACGTAAATGTGCTGTGGAAGTTAACAATGCCCACAAACATTATTGCACAGCATGTCAGCACACATTCGTGCCGCGTCACAAACGCTGACCTTTGAAAAGGCACTGCACAGGTGTACCTAATGAAGTGTCTCACCGGCTCTAGTGTCTTCACACGTTGTTCGGACTGACAGAAACTGCTCTGGCCGGCGCACTCCGCTATTGATTTTATTCCTCTTTTGTCCCATCTCGGTGACTGCGGAGAAGTACGACTCCCCCCCCCCCCACGCCCCCCAATCAATCAGTCTGCGTTGGACATGTTGTCGTGGTCGTGCATATTGATCCCTGCCAAGCGTCAGAAATGTAAAATATCTTCTTTCAGACTCGCTGACCCCACATCAGAGGTCACCAAACACAACATTGTTTATCCATCCGTCAATTTTCTACCGCTTATTCCCTTTTGGTCACGGGGGGCGCTGGCGCCTATCTCAACTACAATCGGGCGGAAGGCGGCGTACACCCTGGGCAAGTCGCCACCTCATCACAGATAGACAACATTCTAAATTGGCCTTAGTGTGTGAACATTGTGTATTTATTCAATATTATATATTGTATATTCATTCTCTCTTCTCTATTGTAAATTGTGTATATATCCTATATTGTTCATAGTGTGTGTAGTCTATGTTTTATAGCAGGTATTTATTCAATATTGTATTATGTATTTTTTATTTTCAAGTCACAAACAACTTGTCTGTTATGCTGTCCATTTTTTTGATGAACTATTCATTTTCTTCTAAACCAGAGGTAGGTCTTCAACATATATGAGCATGTACGTATACATAACCCCAAAACCAGTGAAGTTGGCATGTTGTGTAAATTGTGAATAAAAACAAAATACAATGATTTCTAAACCCTTTCCAACTTATATTCAATTGAATAGACTGCAAAGACAAAGTATTTAATGTTCGAACTGGTGAACTTTGTTATTTGTTGCTCATTCGGAATTGGATGCCTGCGACATGTTTAAAAAATGCTGGCACAAGTGGCAAAAAAGACTGAGAAAGTTGAGGAATGCTCATCAAACACTTACTTGAAACATCCCACAGGTGAACAGCCTAATTGGGAACAGGTGGGTGCCGTGATTGGGTACAAAAGCAGCTTCCATGGAATGTTTGGGCGTTCACAAACAAGGATGGGGCGAGGTTCACCACTTTGCGAACAAATGCGTGAGCAAACCGTCATGCAGTTCAAGAACAACATTTTTTTAGGGATTTCACCATCTACGGTCCATAATATCATCAAAAGATTCAGAAAATCAGGAGAAATCACTCCAAGTAAGCAATGATATTATTGTAAAGGATATCACCACAGGGGCTCAAGAACACTTCAGGAAGCCACTGTCAGTAACTACAGTTCACCGCTACATCTGTTAGTGCAAGTTAAAACTCCACATTGCAAAGCCAAAGCCATTTATCAACAACACCCAGAAACGCTGCTGGTTTCGCTGGGCCTGAGCTCAACTAAGATGTGGAAAAGTCTTCTGTGGTCTGACGAGTCCACATTTCAAATTGTTTTTGGAAACTGTGGACGTTTGTGTCCTACGGACCAAAGAGGAAAAGAACCATCCGGATTGTTTTAGGCGCAAAGTTGAAAAGCCAGCATCTGTGATGGTATGGGGGTGTATTAGTGCCCAAGGCATGGGTAACTTACACATCTGTGAAGGCACCATTAATGCTGAATGGTCCATACAGGTTTTGGAGCAACAAATGTTGCCATCCAAGAAACATTATCATGGTCGCTGTCGTGGAAGTTTCTTAAAGACGATCCTTTAGTGACAAATAGCTTTAAAATGATTTATTAAAGTAACAAACAAACAATAACAAGCTTTGCAAAGCGAGACCAAACCAGAACGGCACATTCGTTCGTTCCACCTTGTTCTAACCCTTTTAGAATATGTAATGACAATTATACATTCTCAGAAGTCCCACCCTCCATGCTCATTAACATACAGTACCCCAGTGGAATGAATGCCCAAGGTCCTGTGAAGGAGAGAGGGTGTCGTTTGCCCAGAAGGGGGGGGTACTCAGGAAAGGGGACCAATTTAGCCCAGAGGGGGGTCAAGAATAGATGACACATATGCCCAGGTCAACTAAAGTCCACATGTCACATCAAACACACAGGAGACAGAGCTTGATCAGATAAGAGATCTCTTGCTAAGTGTCACATTCCTGAGCCCAATAAACAACTTTTGGTACCCAGTTCAAAGAACATCATCTATTTAAACGAGTATAAGTAATTTTGCTATCACATCGCCCATGCTTATTTCAGCAAGACAATGCCAAGCCACTTGTTACAACAGCGTGGCTTCAAGGTACAACAGTGCAGGTACTAGACTGGCCTGCCTGTAGTCCAGACCTGTCTCCCATTGAAAATCTGTGCCGCATTATGCAAGCCTAAAATACCACAATGGAGACTCCGGACTGTTGAACAACTTAAGGTGTATATCAAGTAAGAATGGGAAATAATTCCACATGAAAAGCTTCAAAAAATTGGTCTCCTCAGTTCCCAAACGTTTACTGAGTGTTGTTAAAAGGAAAGGCCTTTGTGCCAACTTTTTTGCAATGTCCTCAAACATTAAATATCTTGTCTTTGCAGTCTATTAAATTGAAAAATAAGTTGAAAAGGATTTGCATAACATTGTATTCTGTTTTTATTTAAAAGACACACGACGTGCCAACTAAACTGGTTTTGGGTTTTGTAGTTAAACAAGATTTATAGCTTAGCGCTTTTATTTTGAAGCCAGAAACGTGATTGATGTGAGAAAGTGTCTTGACATGTTTTAATGTTGAATCGATTCTTTGCAACACAAAAAAAAAGTCTCCTTTCGACATCCCGCGGACCGTCTTTCATTTCCGCGTTGCTTTTATGTCATCCTAGTTACTAAATCAGTCACAGGAACAATCTAAATGTTATGTTATCTGTGCACCTTCATGGTAATCTGAACATGGAAGTGATCACCACCCACCTGAGCGATGCAGCAAGCAGGTGTTTGCTGCAGTCCTCTTTTTGTCGGAAGAACAACTTGTTATGGCTTTGAACCTGATAGTTTCATAATGTGACCTTTTTTTATTCCATTTCTGCGCGCTTCTGAATCAGTAGCAAGTGAACTGCAACCAAGTTCCCCCCTATTATGTTAGATCCACTATGGACTGGACTCTCACACTATTATATAAGATCCACTATGGACTGGATTCTCACACTACTATGTTATATCCACTATGAACTGGACTCTCACACTATTATGTAAGATCCACTATGGACTGGATTCTCACACTATTATGTTAGATCCACTATGAACTGGACTCTCACACTATTATGTTAGATCCACTATGGACTGGACACTATTATGTTGGATACACTATGGACTAGACTCTCACACTATTATGTTAGATCCACTATGGACTGGACACTATTATGTTAGATACACTATGGACTAGACTCTCACACTATTATGTTAGATCCACTATGGACTGGACTCTCACACTATTATGTTAGATCTACTATGGACTGGATTCTCACACTATTATGTTAGATACACTATGGACTGGACTGTCACAATATTATGTTATATCCACTATGGACTGGACTCTCAAAATTACAATGTGCTGGACTCTCACAATATTATGTTAGATCCACTATGGACTGGACTCTCACACTATTATGTTAGATCCACTATGGACTGGACACTATTATGTTAGATCCACTATGGACTAAACTCTCACACTATTATGTTAGATCCACTATGGACTGGACTCTCACACTATTATGTTAGATCCACTATGGACTGGACTCTCACACTATTATGTTAGATCCACTATGGACTGGACTGTCACTATTATGTTAGATCCACTATGGACTGGACTATTATGTTAGATACACTATGGACTGGACTCTCACGCTATTATGTTAGATCCATTATGGACTGGACTCTCACTATTATGTTAGATCCACTATGGACCGGACTATCACACTATTATGTTAGATCCACTATGGACTGGACTCTCACACTATCATGTTAGATCCACTATGGACTGGACTCTCACATTATTATGTTAGATCCACTATGGACTGGACGCTCACACTATTATGTTAGATGCACTATGGACTGGACTCTCACTATTATGTTAGATCCACTATGGACTGGACTGTCACAATATTATGTTATATCCACTATGGACTGGACTCTCAAAATTATGTTAGATCCACTATGGACTGGAGTCTCACACTATTATGTTAGATCCACTATGGACTGGACACTATTATGTTAGATCCAATATGGACTGGACTCTCACACTATTATGTTAGATCCACTATGGACTGGACACTATTATGTTAGATCCACTATGGACTAAACTCTCACACTATTATGTTAGATCCACTATGGACTGGACTCTCACAATATTATGTTAGATCCACTATGGACTGGAGTCTCACACTATTATGTTAGATCCACTATGGACTGGACACTATTATGTTAGATCCACTATGGACTAAACTCTCACACTCTTATGTTAGATCCACTATGGACTGGACACTATTATGTTAGATCCACTATGGACTGGACTCTCACACTATTATGTTAGATCCACTATGGACTGGACTCTCACACTATTATGTTAGATGCAATATGGACTGGACTCTCACTATTATGCTAGATCCACTATGGACTGGACTCTCACTATTATGTTTGATTCACTATGGACTGGACTCTCACAATCAAAATGGACTGGACTCTCACAATATTATGTTAGATCCACTTTGGACTGGACTCTCACACTATTGTGTTAGATCCACTATGGACTGGACTCTCACACTATTATGCTAAATCCACTATGGACTGGACTCTCACTATTTTGTTAGATCCACTATGGACTGGACCCGCACACTATTATGTTAGATCCATTATGGACTGAACTCTCACACTATTATGTTATATCCACTATGGACTGGACTCTCAAAATTACAATGTGCTGGACTCTCACAATATTATGTTAGATCCACTATGGACTGGACTCTCACACTATTATGTTAGATCCACTATGGACTGGACACTATTATGTTAGATCCACTATGGACTAAACTCTCACACTATTATGTTAGATCCACTATGGACTGGACTCTCACACTATTATGTTAGATCCACTATGGACTGGACTCTCACACTATTATGTTAGATCCACTATGGACTGGACTGTCACTATTATGTTAGATCCACTATGGACTGGACTATTATGTTAGATACACTATGGACTGGACTCTCACGCTATTATGTTAGATCCATTATGGACTGGACTCTCACTATTATGTTAGATCCACTATGGACCGGACTATCACACTATTATGTTAGATCCACTATGGACTGGACTCTCACACTATCATGTTAGATCCACTATGGACTGGACTCTCACATTATTATGTTAGATCCACTATGGACTGGACGCTCACACTATTATGTTAGATGCACTATGGACTGGACTCTCACTATTATGTTAGATCCACTATGGACTGGACTGTCACAATATTATGTTATATCCACTATGGACTGGACTCTCAAAATTATGTTAGATCCACTATGGACTGGAGTCTCACACTATTATGTTAGATCCACTATGGACTGGACACTATTATGTTAGATCCAATATGGACTGGACTCTCACACTATTATGTTAGATCCACTATGGACTGGACACTATTATGTTAGATCCACTATGGACTAAACTCTCACACTATTATGTTAGATCCACTATGGACTGGACTCTCACAATATTATGTTAGATCCACTATGGACTGGAGTCTCACACTATTATGTTAGATCCACTATGGACTGGACACTATTATGTTAGATCCACTATGGACTAAACTCTCACACTCTTATGTTAGATCCACTATGGACTGGACACTATTATGTTAGATCCACTATGGACTGGACTCTCACACTATTATGTTAGATCCACTATGGACTGGACTCTCACACTATTATGTTAGATGCAATATGGACTGGACTCTCACTATTATGCTAGATCCACTATGGACTGGACTCTCACTATTATGTTTGATTCACTATGGACTGGACTCTCACAATCAAAATGGACTGGACTCTCACAATATTATGTTAGATCCACTTTGGACTGGACTCTCACACTATTGTGTTAGATCCACTATGGACTGGACTCTCACACTATTATGCTAAATCCACTATGGACTGGACTCTCACTATTTTGTTAGATCCACTATGGACTGGACCCGCACACTATTATGTTAGATCCATTATGGACTGAACTCTCACACTATTATGTTAGATCCACTATGGACTGTACACTATTATGTTAGATCCACTATGGACTGGACTCTCACACTATTATGTTAGATCCACTATGGACTGGACGCTCACTATTATGCTAGATCCACTATGGACTGGACTCTCACTATTATGTTAGATCCACTATGGACTCTCACACTATTAAGTTAGATGCACTATGGACTGGACTCTCACACTATTATGTTAGATCCACTATGGACTGGACTCTCACACTATTATGTTAGATCCACTATGGACTGGACACTATTATGTTAGATACACTATGGACTAGACTCTCACACTATTATGTTAGATCCACTATGGACTGGACTCTCACACTATTATGTTAGATCCACTATGGACTGGATTCTCACACTATTATGTTGGATCCACTATGGACTGGACTCTCACACTATTATGTTAGATCCACTATGGACTGGACTCTCACACTATTATGTTAGATCCACTATGGACTGGACACTATTATGTTAGATACACTATGGACTAGACTCTCACACTATTATGTTAGATCCACTATGGACTGGACACTATTATGTTGGATCCACTATGGACTAAACTCTCACACTATTATGTTAGATCCACTATGGACTGGACACTATTATGTTAGATCCACTATGGACTGGACTCTCACACTATTATGTTAGATCCACAATGGACTGGACTCTCACACTATTATGTTAGATGCACTATGGACTGGACTCTCACTATTATGCTAGATCCACTATGGACTGGACTCTCACTATTATGTTTGATTCACTATGGACTGGACTCTCACAATCAAAATGGACTGGACTCTCACAATATTATGTTAGATCCACTTTGGACTGGACTCTCACACTATTGTGTTAGATCCACTATGGACTGGACTCCCACACTATTATGCTAAATCCACTATGGACTGGACTCTCACTATTTTGTTAGATCCACTATGGACTGGACTCGCACACTATTATGTTAGATCCATTATGGACTGAACTCTCACACTATTATGTTAGATCCACTATGGACTGGACACTATTATGTTAGATCCACTATGGACTGGACTCTCACACTATTATGTTAGATCCACTCTGGACTGGACGCTCACTATTATGCTAGATCCACTATGGACTGGACTCTCACTATTATGTTAGATCCACTATGGACTCTCACACTATTATGTTAGATGCACTATGGACCGGACTCTCACTATTCTGTTAGATCCACTATGGACTGGACTCTCACTATTATGTTAGATCCACTATGGACTGGACTCTCCCGATCAAAATGGACTGGACTCTCACAATATTATGTTAGATCCACTTTGGACTGGACTCTCACACTATTGTGTTAGATCCACTATGGACTGGACTCTCACACTATTATGCTAGATCCACTATGGACTGGACTCTCACTATTATGTTAGATCCACTATGGACTGGACACTATTATGTTAGATCCACTATGGACTGAACTCTCACACTATTATGTTGGATCCACTATGGACTGGACTCTCACACTATTATGTTAGATCCACTATGGACTGGACTCTCACTATTTTGTTAGATCCACTATGGACTGGACTCGCACACTATTATGTTAGATCCATTATGGACTGAACTCTCACACTATTATGTTAGATCCACTATGGACTGGACACTATTATGTTAGATCCACTATGGACTGGACTCTCACACTATTATGTTAGATCCACTCTGGACTGGACGCTCACTATTATGCTAGATCCACTATGGACTGGACTCTCACTATTATGTTAGATCCACTATGGACTCTCACACTATTATGTTAGATGCACTATGGACCGGACTCTCACTATTATGTTAGATCCACTATGGACTGGACTCTCACTATTATGTTAGATCCACTATGGACTGGACTCTCCCAATCAAAATGGACTGGACTCTCACATTATTATGTTAGATCCACTTTGGACTGGACTCTCACACTATTGTGTTAGATCCACTATGGACTGAACTCTCACACTATTATGCTAGATCCACTATGGACTGGACTCTCACTATTATGTTAGATCCACTATGGACTGAACTCTAACACTATTATGTTAGATCCACTATGGACTGAACTCTCACACTATTATGTTGGATCCACTATGGACTGGACTCTCACACTATTATGTTAGATCCACTATGGACTGGACGCTCACACTATTATGTTAGATGCACTATGGACTGGACTCTCACTATTATGCTAGATCCACTATGGACTGGACTCTCACAATATTATGTTAGATCCACTATGTACTAGACTCTCACGATCAAAATGGACTGGACTCTCACAATATTATGTTAAATCCACTTTGGACTGGACTCTCACACTATTGTGTTAGATCCACTATGGACTGGACTCTCACACTATTAAGCTAGATCCACTATGGACTGGACTGTCACTATTTTGTTAGATCCACTATGGACTGGACTATCACTATTATGTTAGATTCACTATGGACTGGACTCTCACACTATTATGTTAGATCCACTTTGGACTGGACTGTCACTATTATGTTAGATCCACTATGGACTGGACTATTATGTTGGATCCACTATGGACTGGACTCTCACGCTATTATGTTAGATCCACTATGGACTGGACTCTCACTATTATGTTAGATCCACTATGGACCGGACTATCACACTATTATGTTAGATCCACTATGGACTGGACTCTCACACTATTATGTTAGATCCACTATGGACTGGACTCTCACACTATTATGTTAGATCCACTATGGACTGGACGCTCACACTATTATGTTAGATATACTATGGACTGGACTGTCACAATATTATGTTATATCCACTATGGACTGGACTCTCAAAATTACAATGTTCTGGACTCTCACAATATTATGTTAGATCCACTATGGAATGGACTCTCACACTATTATGTTAGATCCACTATGGACTGGACACTATTATGTTAGATCCACTATGGACTAAACTCTCACACCATTATGTTAGATCCACTATGGACTGGACACTATTATGTTAGATCCACTATGGACTGGACTCTCACACTATTATGTTAGATCCACTATGGACTGGACACTATTATGTTAGATCCACTATGGACTAAACTCTCACACCATTATGTTAGATCCACTATGGACTGGACACTATTATGTTAGATCCACTAGGGACTGGACTCTCACTATTATGCTAGATCCACTATGGACTGGACTCTCACTATTATGTTTGATTCACTATGGACTGGACTCTCACAATCAAAATGGACTGGACTCTCACAATATTATGTTAGATCCACTTTGGACTGGACTCTCACACTATTGTGTTAGATCCACTATGGACTGGACTCTCACACTATTATGCTAAATCCACTATGGACTGGACTTTCACTATTTTGTTTGATCCACTATGGACTGGACTGTCACTATTATGTTAGATCCACTATGGACTGGACTATTATGTTAGATCCACTATGGACTGGACTCTCACGCTCTTACGTTAGATCCACTATGGACTGGACTCTCACTATTATGTTAGATCCACTATGGACCGGACTATCACACTATTTTGTTAGATCCACTATGGACTGGACTCTCACACTATTATGTTAGATCCATTATGGACTGAACTCTCACACTATTATGTTAGATCCACTATGGACTGGACACTATTATGTTAGATCCACTATGGACTGGACTCTCACACTATTATGTTAGATCCACTATGGACTGGACGCTCACTATTATGCTAGATCCACTATGGACTGGACTGTCACTATTATGTTGGATCCACTATGGACTGGACTATTATGTTAGATCCACTATGGACTGGACTCTCAGGCTATCACGTTAGATCCACTATGGACCTGACTCTCACTATTATGTTAGATCCTCTATGGACCGGACTATCACACTATTATGTTAGATCCACTATGGACTGGACTCTCACACTATTATGTTAGAACCACTATGGACTGGACTCTCACACTATTATGTTAGATCCACTATGGACTGGACGCTCACACTATTATGTTAGATGCACTATGGACTGGACTCTCACTATTATGTTAGATCCACTATGGACTGGACTGTCACAATATTATGTTATATCCACTATGGACTGGACTCTCAAAATTACAATGTTCTGGACTCTCACAATATTATGTTAGATCCACTATGGACTGGACTCTCACACTATTATGTTAGATCCACTATGGACTGGACACTATTATGTTAGATCCACTATGGACTAAACTCTCACACTATTATGTTAGATCCACTATGGACTGGACTTTCACACTATTATGTTAGATCCACTATGGACTGGACTCTCACACTATTATGTTAGATCCACTATGGACTGGACTGTCACTATTATGTTAGATCCACTATGGACTGGACTATTATGTTGGATCCACTATGGACTGGACTCTCACGCTATTATGTTAGATCCATTATGGACTGGACTCTCACTATTATGTTAGATCCACTATGGACCGGACTATCACACTATTATGTTAGATCCACTATGGACTGGACTCTCACACTATCATGTTAGATCCACTATGGACTGGACTCTCACATTATTATGTTAGATCCACTATGGACTGGACGCTCACACTATTATGTTAGATGCACTATGGACTGGACTCTCACTATTATGTTAGATCCACTATGGACTGGACTGTCACAATATTATGTTATATCCACTATGGACTGGACTCTCAAAATTATGTTAGATCCACTATGGACTGGAGTCTCACACTATTATGTTAGATCCACTATGGACTGGACACTATTATGTTAGATCCAATATGGACTGGACTCTCACGCTATTATGTTAGATCCACTATGGACTGGAGTCTCACACTATTATGTTAGATCCACTATGGACTGGACACTATTATGTTAGATCCACTATGGACTAAACTCTCACACTATTATGTTAGATCCACTATGGACTGGACTCTCACAATATTATGTTAGATCCACTATGGACTGGAGTCTCACACTATTATGTTAGATCCACTATGGACTGGACACTATTATGTTAGATCCACTATGGACTAAACTCTCACACTATTATGTTAGATCCACTATGGACTCGACACTATTATGTTAGATCCACTATGGACTGGACTCTCACACTATTATGTTAGATCCACTATGGACTGGACTCTCACACTATTATGTTAGATGCAATATGGACTGGACTCTCACTATTATGCTAGATCCACTATGGACTGGACTCTCACTATTATGTTTGATTCACTATGGACTGGACTCTCACAATCAAAATGGACTGGACTCTCACAATATTATGTTAGATCCACTTTGGACTGGACTCTCACACTATTGTGTTAGATCCACTATGGACTGGACTCTCACACTATTATGCTAAATCCACTATGGACTGGACTCTCACTATTTTGTTAGATCCACTATGGACTGGACCCGCACACTATTATGTTAGATCCATTATGGACTGAACTCTCACACTATTATGTTAGATCCACTATGGACTGTACACTATTATGTTAGATCCACTATGGACTGGACTCTCACACTATTATGTTAGATCCACTATGGACTGGACGCTCACTATTATGCTAGATCCACTATGGACTGGACTCTCACTATTATGTTAGATCCACTATGGACTCTCACACTATTAAGTTAGATGCACTATGGACTGGACTCTCACTATTCTGTTAGATCCACTATGGACTGGACTCTCACTATTATGTTAGATCCACTATGGACTGGACTCTCACAATATTATGTTAGATCCACTTTGGACTGGACTCTCACACTATTGTGTTAGATCCACTATGGACTGGACTCTCACTATTATGTTAGATCCACTATGGACTGGACTCTCCCGATCAAAATGGACTGGACTCTCACAATATTATGTTAGATCCACTTTGGACTGGACTCTCACACTATTGTGTTAGATCCACTATGGACTGGACTCTCACACTATTATGCTAGATCCACTATGGACTGGACTCTCACTATTATGTTAGATCCACTATGGACTGGACACTATTATGTTAGATCCACTATGGACTGAACTCTCACACTATTATGTTGGATCCACTATGGACTGGACTCTCACACTATTATGTTAGATCCACTATGGACTGGACTCTCACTATTTTGTTAGATCCACTGAGGACTGGACTCGCACACTATTATGTTAGATCCATTATGGACTGAACTCTCACACTATTATGTTAGATCCACTATGGACTGGACACTATTATGTTAGATCCACTATGGACTGGACTCTCACACTATTATGTTAGATCCACTCTGGACTGGACGCTCACTATTATGCTAGATCCATTATGGACTGGACTCTCACTATTATGTTAGATCCACTATGGACTGGACTCTCACGCTCTTACGTTAGATCCACTATGGACTGGACTCTCACTATTATGTTAGATCCACTATGGACCGGACTATCACACTATTTTGTTAGATCCACTATGGACTGGACTCTCACACTATTATGTTAGATCCATTATGGACTGAACTCTCACACTATTATGTTAGATCCACTATGGACTGGACACTATTATGTTAGATCCACTATGGACTGGACTCTCACACTATTATGTTAGATCCACTATGGACTGGACGCTCACTATTATGCTAGATCCACTATGGACTGGACTGTCACTATTATGTTGGATCCACTATGGACTGGACTATTATGTTAGATCCACTATGGACTGGACTCTCAGGCTATCACGTTAGATCCACTATGGACCTGACTCTCACTATTATGTTAGATCCTCTATGGACCGGACTATCACACTATTATGTTAGATCCACTATGGACTGGACTCTCACACTATTATGTTAGAACCACTATGGACTTGACTCTCACACTATTATGTTAGATCCACTATGGACTGGACGCTCACACTATTATGTTAGATGCACTATGGACTGGACTCTCACTATTATGTTAGATCCACTATGGACTGGACTGTCACAATATTATGTTATATCCACTATGGACTGGACTCTCAAAATTACAATGTTCTGGACTCTCACAATATTATGTTAGATCCACTATGGACTGGACTCTCACACTATTATGTTAGATCCACTATGGACTGGACACTATTATGTTAGATCCACTATGGACCAAACTCTCACACTATTATGTTAGATCCACTATGGACTGGACTTTCACACTATTATGTTAGATCCACTATGGACTGGACTCTCACACTATTATGTTAGATCCACTATGGACTGGACTGTCACTATTATGTTAGATCCACTATGGACTGGACTATTATGTTGGATCCACTATGGACTGGACTCTCACGCTATTATGTTAGATCCATTATGGACTGGACTCTCACTATTATGTTAGATCCACTATGGACCGGACTATCACACTATTATGTTAGATCCACTATGGACTGGACTCTCACACTATCATGTTAGATCCACTATGGACTGGACTCTCACATTATTATGTTAGATCCACTATGGACTGGACGCTCACACTATTATGTTAGATGCACTATGGACTGGACTCTCACTATTATGTTAGATCCACTATGGACTGGACTGTCACAATATTATGTTATATCCACTATGGACTGGACTCTCAAAATTATGTTAGATCCACTATGGACTGGAGTCTCACACTATTATGTTAGATCCACTATGGACTGGACACTATTATGTTAGATCCAATATGGACTGGACTCTCACGCTATTATGTTAGATCCACTATGGACTGGAGTCTCACACTATTATGTTAGATCCACTATGGACTGGACACTATTATGTTAGATCCACTATGGACTAAACTCTCACACTATTATGTTAGATCCACTATGGACTGGACTCTCACAATATTATGTTAGATCCACTATGGACTGGAGTCTCACACTATTATGTTAGATCCACTATGGACTGGACACTATTATGTTAGATCCACTATGGACTAAACTCTCACACTATTATGTTAGATCCACTATGGACTGGACACTATTATGTTAGATCCACTATGGACTGGACTCTCACACTATTATGTTAGATCCACTATGGACTGGACTCTCACACTATTATGTTAGATGCAATATGGACTGGACTCTCACTATTATGCTAGATCCACTATGGACTGGACTCTCACTATTATGTTTGATTCACTATGGACTGGACTCTCACAATCAAAATGGACTGGACTCTCACAATATTATGTTAGATCCACTTTGGACTGGACTCTCACACTATTGTGTTAGATCCACTATGGACTGGACTCTCACACTATTATGCTAAATCCACTATGGACTGGACTCTCACTATTTTGTTAGATCCACTATGGACTGGACCCGCACACTATTATGTTAGATCCATTATGGACTGAACTCTCACACTATTATGTTAGATCCACTATGGACTGTACACTATTATGTTAGATCCACTATGGACTGGACTCTCACACTATTATGTTAGATCCACTATGGACTGGACGCTCACTATTATGCTAGATCCACTATGGACTGGACTCTCACTATTATGTTAGATCCACTATGGACTCTCACACTATTAAGTTAGATGCACTATGGACTGGACTCTCACTATTCTGTTAGATCCACTATGGACTGGACTCTCACTATTATGTTAGATCCACTATGGACTGGACTCTCACAATATTATGTTAGATCCACTTTGGACTGGACTCTCACACTATTGTGTTAGATCCACTATGGACTGGACTCTCACTATTATGTTAGATCCACTATGGACTGGACTCTCCCGATCAAAATGGACTGGACTCTCACAATATTATGTTAGATCCACTTTGGACTGGACTCTCACACTATTGTGTTAGATCCACTATGGACTGGACTCTCACACTATTATGCTAGATCCACTATGGACTGGACTCTCACTATTATGTTAGATCCACTATGGACTGGACACTATTATGTTAGATCCACTATGGACTGAACTCTCACACTATTATGTTGGATCCACTATGGACTGGACTCTCACACTATTATGTTAGATCCACTATGGACTGGACTCTCACTATTTTGTTAGATCCACTGAGGACTGGACTCGCACACTATTATGTTAGATCCATTATGGACTGAACTCTCACACTATTATGTTAGATCCACTATGGACTGGACACTATTATGTTAGATCCACTATGGACTGGACTCTCACACTATTATGTTAGATCCACTCTGGACTGGACGCTCACTATTATGCTAGATCCACTATGGACTGGACTCTCACTATTATGTTAGATCCACTATGGACTCTCACACTATTATGTTAGATGCACTATGGACCGGACTCTCACTATTATGTTAGATCCACTATGGACTGGACTCTCACTATTATGTTAGATCCACTATGGACTGGACTCTCCCAATCAAAATGGACTGGACTCTCACAATATTATGTTAGATCCACTATGGACTGGACTCTCACACTATCATGTTAGATCCACTATGGACTGGACTCTCACATTATTATGTTAGATCCACTATGGACTGGACGCTCACACTATTATGTTAGATGCACTATGGACTGGACTCTCACTATTATGTTAGATCCACTATGGACTGGACTGTCACAATATTATGTTATATCCACTATGGACTGGACTCTCAAAATTATGTTAGATCCACTATGGACTGGATTCTCACACTATTATGTTAGATCCACTATGGACTGGACACTATTATGTTAGATCCAATATGGACTGGACTCTCACGCTATTATGTTAGATCCACTATGGACTGGAGTCTCACACTATTATGTTAGATCCACTATGGACTGGACACTATTATGTTAGATCCACTATGGACTAAACTCTCACACTATTATGTTAGATCCACTATGGACTGGACTCTCACAATATTATGTTAGATCCACTATGGACTGGAGTCTCACACTATTATGTTAGATCCACTATGGACTGGACACTATTATGTTAGATCCACTATGGACTAAACTCTCACACTATTATGTTAGATCCACTATGGACTGGACACTATTATGTTAGATCCACTATGGACTGGACTCTCACACTATTATGTTAGATCCACTATGGACTGGACTCTCACACTATTATGTTAGATGCAATATGGACTGGACTCTCACTATTATGCTAGATCCACTATGGACTGGACTCTCACTATTATGTTTGATTCACTATGGACTGGACTCTCACAATCAAAATGGACTGGACTCTCACAATATTATGTTAGATCCACTTTGGACTGGACTCTCACACTATTGTGTTAGATCCACTATGGACTGGACTCTCACACTATTATGCTAAATCCACTATGGACTGGACTCTCACTATTTTGTTAGATCCACTATGGACTGGACCCGCACACTATTATGTTAGATCCATTATGGACTGAACTCTCACACTATTATGTTAGATCCACTATGGACTGTACACTATTATGTTAGATCCACTATGGACTGGACTCTCACACTATTATGTTAGATCCACTATGGACTGGACGCTCACTATTATGCTAGATCCACTATGGACTGGACTCTCACTATTATGTTAGATCCACTATGGACTCTCACACTATTAAGTTAGATGCACTATGGACTGGACTCTCACTATTCTGTTAGATCCACTATGGACTGGACTCTCACTATTATGTTAGATCCACTATGGACTGGACTCTCACAATATTATGTTAGATCCACTTTGGACTGGACTCTCACACTATTGTGTTAGATCCACTATGGACTGGACTCTCACTATTATGTTAGATCCACTATGGACTGGACTCTCCCGATCAAAATGGACTGGACTCTCACAATATTATGTTAGATCCACTTTGGACTGGACTCTCACACTATTGTGTTAGATCCACTATGGACTGGACTCTCACACTATTATGCTAGATCCACTATGGACTGGACTCTCACTATTATGTTAGATCCACTATGGACTGGACACTATTATGTTAGATCCACTATGGACTGAACTCTCACACTATTATGTTGGATCCACTATGGACTGGACTCTCACACTATTATGTTAGATCCACTATGGACTGGACTCTCACTATTTTGTTAGATCCACTGAGGACTGGACTCGCACACTATTATGTTAGATCCATTATGGACTGAACTCTCACACTATTATGTTAGATCCACTATGGACTGGACACTATTATGTTAGATCCACTATGGACTGGACTCTCACACTATTATGTTAGATCCACTCTGGACTGGACGCTCACTATTATGCTAGATCCACTATGGACTGGACTCTCACTATTATGTTAGATCCACTATGGACTCTCACACTATTATGTTAGATGCACTATGGACCGGACTCTCACTATTATGTTAGATCCACTATGGACTGGACTCTCACTATTATGTTAGATCCACTATGGACTGGACTCTCCCAATCAAAATGGACTGGACTCTCACAATATTATGTTAGATCCACTTTGGACTGGACTCTCACACTATTGTGTTAGATCCACTATGGACTGAACTCTCACACTATTATGCTAGATCCACTATGGACTGAACTCTAACACTATTATGTTAGATCCACTATGGACTGAACTCTAACACTATTATGTTGGATCCACTATGGACTGGACTCTCACACTATTATGTTAGATCCACTATGGACTGGACGCTCACACAATTATGTTAGATGCACTATGGACTGGACTCTCACTATTATGCTAGATCCACTATGGACTGGACTCTCACAATATTATGTTAGATCCACTATGTACTAGACTCTCACGATCAAAATGGACTGGACTCTCACAATATTATGTTAAATCCACTTTGGACTGGACTCTCACACTATTGTGTTAGATCCACTATGGACTGGACTCTCACACTATTAAGCTAGATCCACTATGGACTGGACTGTCACTATTTTGTTAGATCCACTATGGACTGGACTATCACTATTATGTTAGATTCACTATGGACTGGACTCTCACACTATTATGTTAGATCCACTTTGGACTGGACTGTCACTATTATGTTAGATCCACTATGGACTGGACTATTATGTTGGATCCACTATGGACTGGACTCTCACGCTATTATGTTAGATCCACTATGGACTGGACTCTCACTATTATGTTAGATCCACTATGGACCGGACTATCACACTATTATGTTAGATCCACTATGGACTGGACTCTCACACTATTATGTTAGATCCACTATGGACTGGACTCTCACACTATTATGTTAGATCCACTATGGACTGGACGCTCACACTATTATGTTAGATATACTATGGACTGGACTGTCACAATATTATGTTATATCCACTATGGACTGGACTCTCAAAATTACAATGTTCTGGACTCTCACAATATTATGTTAGATCCACTATGGAATGGACTCTCACACTATTATGTTAGATCCACTATGGACTGGACACTATTATGTTAGATCCACTATGGACTAAACTCTCACACCATTATGTTAGATCCACTATGGACTGGACACTATTATGTTAGATCCACTATGGACTGGACTGTCACACTATTATGTTAGATCCACTATGGACTGGACACTATTATGTTAGATCCACTATGGACTAAACTCTCACACCATTATGTTAGATCCACTATGGACTGGACACTATTATGTTAGATCCACTATGGACTGGACTCTCACTATTATGCTAGATCCACTATGGACTGGACTCTCACTATTATGTTTGATTCACTATGGACTGGACTCTCACAATCAAAATGGACTGGACTCTCACAATATTATGTTAGATCCACTTTGGACTGGACTCTCACACTATTGTGTTAGATCCACTATGGACTGGACTCTCACACTATTATGCTAAATCCACTATGGACTGGACTTTCACTATTTTGTTTGATCCACTATGGACTGGACTGTCACTATTATGTTAGATCCACTATGGACTGGACTATTATGTTAGATCCACTATGGACTGGACTCTCACGCTCTTACGTTAGATCCACTATGGACTGGACTCTCACTATTATGTTAGATCCACTATGGACCGGACTATCACACTATTTTGTTAGATCCACTATGGACTGGACTCTCACACTATTATGTTAGATCCATTATGGACTGAACTCTCACACTATTATGTTAGATCCACTATGGACTGGACACTATTATGTTAGATCCACTATGGACTGGACTCTCACACTATTATGTTAGATCCACTATGGACTGGACGCTCACTATTATGCTAGATCCACTATGGACTGGACTGTCACTATTATGTTGGATCCACTATGGACTGGACTATTATGTTAGATCCACTATGGACTGGACTCTCAGGCTATCACGTTAGATCCACTATGGACCTGACTCTCACTATTATGTTAGATCCTCTATGGACCGGACTATCACACTATTATGTTAGATCCACTATGGACTGGACTCTCACACTATTATGTTAGATCCACTATGGACTGGACTCTCACACTATTATGTTAGATCCACTATGGACTGGACGCTCACACTATTATGTTAGATGCACTATGGACTGGACTCTCACTATTATGTTAGATCCACTATGGACTGGACTGTCACAATATTATGTTATATCCACTATGGACTGGACTCTCAAAATTACAATGTTCTGGACTCTCACAATATTATGTTAGATCCACTATGGACTGGACTCTCACACTATTATGTTAGATCCACTATGGACTGGACACTATTATGTTAGATCCACTATGGACTAAACTCTCACACTATTATGTTAGATCCACTATGGACTGGACTCTCACACTATTATGTTAGATCCACTATGGACTGGACTCTCACACTATTATGTTAGATCCACTATGGACTGGACTGTCACTATTATGTTAGATCCACTATGGACTGGACTATTATGTTAGATCCACTATGGACTGGACTCTCACGCTATTATGTTAGATCCATTATGGACTGGACTCTCACTATTATGTTAGATCCACTATGGACCGGACTATCACACTATTATGTTAGATCCACTATGGACTGGACTCTCACACTATCATGTTAGATCCACTATGGACTGGACTCTCACATTATTATGTTAGATCCACTATGGACTGGACGCTCACACTATTATGTTAGATGCACTATGGACTGGACTCTCACTATTATGTTAGATCCACTATGGACTGGACTGTCACAATATTATGTTATATCCACTATGGACTGGACTCTCAAAATTATGTTAGATCCACTATGGACTGGAGTCTCACACTATTATGTTAGATCCACTATGGACTGGACACTATTATGTTAGATCCAATATGGACTGGACTCTCACGCTATTATGTTAGATCCACTATGGACTGGAGTCTCACACTATTATGTTAGATCCACTATGGACTGGACACTATTATGTTAGATCCACTATGGACTAAACTCTCACACTATTATGTTAGATCCACTATGGACTGGACTCTCACAATATTATGTTAGATCCACTATGGACTGGAGTCTCACACTATTATGTTAGATCCACTATGGACTGGACACTATTATGTTAGATCCACTATGGACTGGACTCTCACACTATTATGTTAGATCCACTATGGACTGGACTCTCACACTATTATGTTAGATGCAATATGGACTGGACTCTCACTATTATGCTAGATCCACTATGGACTGGACTCTCACTATTATGTTTGATTCACTATGGACTGGACTCTCACAATCAAAATGGACTGGACTCTCACAATATTATGTTAGATCCACTTTGGACTGGACTCTCACACTATTGTGTTAGATCCACTATGGACTGGACTCTCACACTATTATGCTAAATCCACTATGGACTGGACTCTCACTATTTTGTTAGATCCACTATGGACTGGACCCGCACACTATTATGTTAGATCCATTATGGACTGAACTCTCACACTATTATGTTAGATCCACTATGGACTGTACACTATTATGTTAGATCCACTATGGACTGGACTCTCACACTATTATGTTAGATCCACTATGGACTGGACGCTCACTATTATGCTAGATCCACTATGGACTGGACTCTCACTATTATGTTAGATCCACTATGGACTCTCACACTATTAAGTTAGATGCACTATGGACTGGACTCTCACTATTCTGTTAGATCCACTATGGACTGGACTCTCACTATTATGTTAGATCCACTATGGACTGGACTCTCACAATATTATGTTAGATCCACTTTGGACTGGACTCTCACACTATTGTGTTAGATCCACTATGGACTCTCACACTATTATGCTAGATCCACTATGGACTGGACTCTCACTATTTTGTTAGATCCACTATGGACTGGACTCGCACACTATTATGTTAGATCCATTATGGACTGAACTCTCACACTATTATGTTAGATCCACTATGGACTGGACACTATTATGTTAGATCCACTATGGACTGGACTCTCACACTATTATGTTAGATCCACTATGGACTGGACGCTCACACTATTATGTTAGATGCACTATACTGGACTCTCACTATTATGCTAGATCCACTATGGACTGGACTCTCACAATATTATGTTATATCCACTATGGACTGGACTCTCACAATCAAAATGGACTGGACTCTCACAATATTATGTTAGATCCACTATGGACTGGACTATCACACTATTATGTTAGATCCACTATGGACTGGACACTATTATGTTAGATCCACTATGGACTAAACTCTCACACTATTATGTTAGATCCACTATGGACTGGACACTATTAAGTTAGATCCACTATGGACTGGACTCTCACACTATTATGTTAGATGCACTATGGACTGGACTCTCACTATTATGCTAGATCCACTATGGACTGGACTCTCACTATTATGTTTGATTCACTATGGACTGGACTCTCACAATCAAAATGGACTGGACTCTCACAACATTATGTTAGATCCACTTTGGACTGGACTCTCACACTATTGTGTTAGATCCACTATGGACTGGACTCTCACACTATTATGCTAAATCCACTATGGACTGGACTCTCACTATTTTGTTAGATCCACTATGGACTGGACTCGCACATTATTATGTTGGATCCATTATGGACTGAACTCTCACACTATTATGTTAGATCCACTATGGACTGGACACTATTAATTTAGATCCACTATGGACTGGACTCTCACACTATTATGTTAGATCCACTATGGACTGGACGCTCACTATTATGCTGGATCCACTATGGCCTGGACTCTCACTATTATGTTAGATCCACTATGGACTCTCACACTATTATGTTAGATGCACTATGGACTGGACTCTCACTATTCTGTTAGATCCACTATGGACTGGACTCTCACTATTATGTTAGATCCACTATGGACTGGACTCTCACACTATTTTGTTAGATCCACTCTGGACTGGACGCTCACTATTATGCTAGATCCACTATGGACTGGACTCTCCCAATCAAAATGGACTGGACTCTCACAATATTATGTTAGATCCACTTTGGACTGGACTCTCACACTATTGTGTTAGATCCACTATGGACTGAACTCTCACACTATTATGCTAGATCCACTATGGACTGGACTCTCACTATTATGTTAGATCCACTATGGACTGAACTCTCACACTATTATGTTAGATCCACTATGGACTGGACACTATTATGTTAGATCCACTATGGACTGGACTCTCACACTATTATGTTAGATCCACTATGGACTGGACGCCCACACTATTATGTTAGATGCACTATGGACTGGACTCTCACTATTATGCTAGATCCACTATGGACTGGACTCTCACAATATTATGTTAGATCCACTATGTACTAGACTCTCACAATCAAAATGGACTGGACTCTCACAATATTATGTTAAATCCACTTTGGACTGGACTCTCACACTATTGTGTTAGATCCACTATGGACTGGACTCTCACACTATTAAGCTAGATCCACTATGGACTGGACTGTCACTATTTTGTTAGATCCACTATGGACTGGACTATCACTATTATGTTAGATTCACTATGGACTGGACTCTCACACTATTATGTTAGATCCACTATGGACTGGACTGTCACTATTATGTTAGATCCACTATGGACTGGACTATTATGTTAGATCCACTATGGACTGGACTCTCACGCTATTATGTTAGATCCACTATGGACTGGACTCTCACTATTATGTTAGATCCACTATGGACCGGACTATCACACTATTATGTTAGATCCACTATGGACTGGACTCTCACACTATTATGTTAGATCCACTATGGACTGGACTCTCACACTATTATGTTAGATCCACTATGGACTGGACGCTCACACTATTATGTTAGATCCACTATGGACTGGACTGTCACAATATTATGTTATATCCACTATGGACTGGACTCTCAAAATTACAATGTTCTGGACTCTCACAATATTATGTTAGATCCACTATGGAATGGACTCTCACACTATTATGTTAGATCCACTATGGACTGGACACTATTATGTTAGATCCACTATGGACTAAACTCTCACACCATTATGTTAGATCCACTATGGACTGGACACTATTATGTTAGATCCACTATGGACTGGACTCTCACACTATTATGTTAGATCCACTATGGACTGGACTCTCACTATTATGCTAGATCCACTATGGACTGGACACTATTATGTTAGATCCACTATGGACTGGGCTCTCACTATTATGCTAGATCCACTATGGACTGGACTCTCACTATTATGTTTGATTCACTATGGACTGGACTCTCACAATCAAAATGGACTGGACTCTCACAATATTATGTTAGATCCACTTTGGACTGGACTCTCACACTATTGTGTTAGATCCACTATGGACTGGACTCTCACACTATTATGCTAAATCCACTATGGACTGGACTCTCACTATTTTGTTTGATCCACTATGGACTGGACTGTCACTATTATGTTAGATCCAGTATGGACTGGACTATTATGTTAGATCCACTATGGACTGGACTCTCACGCTATTACGTTAGATCCACTATGGACTGGACTCTCACTATTATGTTAGATCCACTATGGACCGGACTATCACACTATTATGTTAGATCCACTATGGACTGGACTCTCATACTATTATGTTAGATCCACTATGGACTGGACATTATTATGTTAGATCCACTATGAACTGGACTCTCACACTATTATGTTAGATCCACTATGGACTGGACGCTCACTATTATGCTAGATCCACTATGGACTGGACTGTCACTATTATGTTAGATCCACTATGGACTGGACTATTATGTTAGATCCACTATGGACTGGACTCTCACGCTATTACGTTAGATCCACTATGGACTGGACTCTCACTATTATGTTAGATCCTCTATGGACCGGACTATCACACTATTATGTTAGATCCACTATGGACTGGACTCTCACACTATTATGTTAGATCCACTATGGACTGGACTCTCACACTATTATGTTAGATCCACTATGGACTGGACGCTCACACTATTATGTTAGATCCACTATGGACTGGACTGTCACAATATTATGTTAGATCCACTATGGACTGGACTCTCACACTATTTGGTTAGATCCACTATGGACTGGACACTATTATGTTAGATCCACTATGGACTAAACTCTCACACTATTATGTTAGATCCATTATGGACTGGACTCTCACACTATTTTGTTAGATCCACTATGGACTGGACTCTCACACTATTATGTTAGATCCACTATGGACTGGACTGTCACTATTATGTTAGATCCACTATGGACTGGACTATTATGTTAGATCCACTATGGACTGGACCCTCACGCTATTAAGTTAGATCCATTATGGACTGGACTCTCACTATTATGTTAGATCCACTATGGACCAGACTATCACGCTATTATGTTAGATCCACTATGGACTGGACTCTCACACTATCATGTTAGATCCACTATGGACTGGACTCTCACACTATTATGTTAGATCCACTATGGACTGGACGCTCACACTATTATGTTAGATCCACTATGGACTGGACACTATTATGTTAGATCCACTATGGACTGGACTCTCACACTATTATGTTAGAGCCACTATGGACTGGAGTCTCACACTATTATGTTAGATCCACTATGGACTGGAGACTATTATGTTAGATCCACTATGGACTAAACTCTCACACTATTATGTTAGATCCACTATGGACTGGACTCTCACAATATTATGTTAGATCCACTATGGACTGGAGTCTCACACTATTATGTTAGATCCACTATGGACTGGACACTATTATGTTAGATCCACTATGGACTAAACTCTCACACTATTATGTTAGATCCACTATGGACTGGACACTATTATGTTAGATCCGCTATGGACTGGACTCTCACACTATTATGTTAGATCCACTATGGACTGGACTCTCACACTATTATGTTAGATGCACTATGGACTGGACTCTCACTATTATGCTAGATCCACTATGGACTGGACTCTCACTATTATGTTTGATTCACTATGGACTGGACTCTCACAATCAAAATGGACTGGACTCTCACAATATTATGTTAGATCCACTTTGGACTGGACTCTCACACTATTGTGTTAGATCCACTATGGACTGGACTCTCACACTATTATGCTAAATCCACTATGGACTGGACTCTCACTATTTTGTTAGATCCACTATGGACTGTACACTATTATGTTAGATCCACTATGGACTGGACTCTCACACTATTATGTTAGATCCACTATGGACTGGACGCTCACTATTATGCTAGATCCACTATGGACTGGACTCTCACTATTATGTTAAATCCACTATGGACTCTCACACTATTATGTTAGATGCACTATGGACTGGACTCGCACACTATTATGTTAGATCCATTATGGACTGAACTCTCACACTATTATGTTAGATCCACTATGGACTGTACACTATTATGTTAGATCCACTATGGACTGGACTCTCACACTATTATGTTAGATCCACTATGGACTGGACGCTCACTATTATGCTAGATCCACTATGGACTGGACTCTCACTATTATGTTAGATCCACTATGGACTCTCACACTATTATGCTAGATGCACTATGGACTGGACTCTCACTATTCTGTTAGATCCACTATGGACTGGACTCTCACTATTATGTTAGATCCACTATGGACTGGACTCTCACAATATTATGTTAGATCCACTTTGGACTGGACTCTCACACTATTGTGTTAGATCCACTATGGACTGAACTCTCACACTATTATGCTAGATCCACTATGGACTGGACTCTCACTATTTTGTTAGATCCACTATGGACTGGACTCGCACACTATTATGTTAGATCCATTATGGACTGAACTCTCACACTATTATGTTAGATCCACTATGGACTGGACACTATTATGTTAGATCCACTATGGACTGGACTCTCACACTATTATGTTAGCTCCACTATGGACTGGACTCTCACACTATTATGTTAGATCCACTATGGACTGGACGCTCACACTATTATGTTAGATGCACTATACTGGACTCTCACTATTATGCTAGATCCACTATGGACTGGACTCTCACAATCAAAATGGACTGGACTCTCACAATATTATGTTAGATCCACTATGGACTGGACTTTCACACTATTATGTTAGATCCACTATGGACTGGACACTATTATGTTAGATCCACTATGGACTAAACTCTCACACTATTATGTTAGATCCACTATGGACTGGACACTATTAAGTTAGATCCACTATGGACTGGACTCTCACACTATTATGTTAGATGCACTATGGACTGGACTCTCACTATTATGCTAGATCCACTATGGACTGGACTCTCACTATTATGTTTGATTCACTATGGACTGGACTCTCACAATCAAAATGGACTGGACTCTCACAACATTATGTTAGATCCACTTTGGACTGGACTCTCACACTATTGTGTTAGATCCACTATGGACTGGACTCTCACACTATTATGCTAAATCCACTATGGACTGGACTCTCACTATTTTGTTAGATCCACTATGGACTGGACTCGCACACTATTATGTTGGATCCATTATGGACTGAACTCTCACACTATTATGTTAGATCCACTATGGACTGGACACTATTATGTTAGATCCACTATGGACTGGACTCTCACACTATTATGTTAGATCCACTATGGACTGGACGCTCACTATTATGCTAGATCCACTATGGACTGGACTCTCACTATTATGTTGGATCCACTATGGACTCTCACACTATTCTGTTAGATCCACTATGGACTGGACTCTCACTATTATGTTAGATCCACTATGGACTGGACTCTCCCAATCAAAATGGACTGGACTCTCACAATATTATGTTAGATCCACTTTGGACTGGACTCTCACACTATTGTGTTAGATCCACTATGGACTAAACTCTCACACTATTATGCTAGATCCCCTATGGACTGGACTCTCACTATTTTGTTAGATCCACTATGGACTGGACTCGCACACTATTATGTTAGATCCACTATGGACTGGACACTATTATGTTAGATCCACTATGGACAGGACTCTCACACTATTATGTTAGATACACTATGGACTGGACTCTCACTATTATGCTAGATCCACTATGGACTGGACTCTCACAATATTATGTTATATCCACTATGGACTGGACTCTCACAATCAAAATGGACTGGACTCTCACAATATTATGTTAGATCCACTTTGGACTGGACTCTCACACTATTGTGTTAGATCCACTATGGACTGGACTCTCACACTATTATGCTAGATCCACTATGGACTGAACTCTCGCTATTTTGTTGGATCCACTATGGACTGGACTCGTAAACTATTATGTTAGATCCATTATGGACTGAACTCTCACACTATTATGTTAGATCCACTATGGACGGGACTCTCACACTACTATGTTAGATCCACTATGGACTGGACTGTCACTATTATGTTAGATCCACTATGGACTGGTCTCTCACACTATTATGTGAGATCCACTATGGACTGTCACTCTTATGTTAGATCCACTATGGACTGGACTCTCACACAATTTTGCCAGATCCACTATGGACTGGACTCTCACACTATTATGTTAGATCCACTATGGACTGGACTCACACAATTTTGCCAGATCCACTATGGACTGGACTCTCACACTATTATGTTAGATCCACTATGGACTGGACTCTCACTATTATGTTAGATCCACTATGGACCGGACTCTCACACTATTATGTTAGATCCACTATGGACTGGAGTCTCACACTATTATGTTAGATCCACTATGGACTGGACTCTCACTATTATGTTAGATCCACTATGGACTGGAATCTCACTATTATGTTAGATCCACTATGGACTGGACTCTCACACTATTATTTTAGATCCACTATGGACTGGACGCTCACACTATTATGTTAGATGCACTATGGACTGGACTCTCACTATTATGTTAGATCCACTATGGACTGGACTCTCACACTATTATGTTAGATCCACTATGGACTGGACTCTCACACTATTATGTTAGATCCACTATGGACTGGACGCTCACACTATTATGTTAGATGCACTATGGACTGGACTCTCACTATTATGTTAGATCCACTATGGACTGGACTGTCACAATATTATGTTAGATCCACTATGGACTGGACTCTCACACTATTTGGTTAGATCCACTATGGACTGGACACTATTATGTTAGATCCACTATGGACTAAACTCTCACACTATTATGTTAGATCCATTATGGACTGGACTCTCACACTATTTTGTTAGATCCACTATGGACTGGACTCTCACACTATTATGTTAGATCCACTATGGACTGGACAGTCACTATTATGTTAGATCCACTATGGACTGGACTATTATGTTAGATCCACTATGGACTGGACCCTCACGCTATTAAGTTAGATCCATTATGGACTGGACTCTCACTATTATGTTAGATCCACTATGGACCAGACTATCACGCTATTATGTTAGATCCACTATGGACTGGACTCTCACACTATCATGTTAGATGCACTATGGACTGGACTCTCACACTATTATGTTAGATCCACTATGGACTGGACGCTCACACTATTATGTTAGATCCACTATGGACTGGACACTATTATGTTAGATCCACTATGGACTGGACTCTCACACTATTATGTTAGAGCCACTATGGACTGGAGTCTCACACTATTATGTTAGATCCACTATGGACTGGACACTATTATGTTAGATCCACTATGGACTAAACTCTCACACTATTATGTTAGATCCACTATGGACTGGACTCTCACAATATTATGTTAGATCCACTATGGACTGGAGTCTCACACTATTATGTTAGATCCACTATGGACTGGACACTATTATGTTAGATCCACTATGGACTAAACTCTCACACTATTATGTTAGATCCACTATGGACTGGACACTATTATGTTAGATCCACTATGGACTGGACTCTCACACTATTATGTTAGATCCACTATGGACTGGACTCTCACACTATTATGTTAGATGCACTATGGACTGGACTCTCACTATTATGCTAGATCCACTATGGACTGGACTCTCACTATTATGTTTGATTCACTATGGACTGGACTCTCACAATCAAAATGGACTGGACTCTCACAATATTATGTTAGATCCACTTTGGACTGGACTCTCACACTATTGTGTTAGATCCACTATGGACTGGACTCTCACACTATTATGCTAAATCCACTATGGACTGGACTCTCACTATTTTGTTAGATCCACTATGGACTGTACACTATTATGTTAGATCCACTATGGACTGGACTCTCACACTATTATGTTAGATCCACTATGGACTGGACGCTCACTATTATGCTAGATCCACTATGGACTGGACTCTCACTATTATGTTAAATCCACTATGGACTCTCACACTATTATGTTAGATGCACTATGGACTGGACTCGCACACTATTATGTTAGATCCATTATGGACTGAACTCTCACACTATTATGTTAGATCCACTATGGACTGTACACTATTATGTTAGATCCACTATGGACTGGACTCTCACACTATTATGTTGGATCCACTATGGACTGGACGCTCACTATTATGCTAGATCCACTATGGACTGGACTCTCACTATTATGTTAGATCCACTATGGACTCTCACACTATTATGTTAGATGCACTATGGACTGGACTCTCACTATTCTGTTAGATCCACTATGGACTGGACTCTCACTATTATGTTAGATCCACTATGGACTGGACTCTCACAATATTATGTTAGATCCACTTTGGACTGGACTCTCACACTATTGTGTTAGATCCACTATGGACTGAACTCTCACACTATTATGCTAGATCCACTATGGACTGGACTCTCACTATTTTGTTAGATCCACTATGGACTGGACTCGCACACTATTATGTTAGATCCATTATGGACTGAACTCTCACACTATTATGTTAGATCCACTATGGACTGGACACTATTATGTTAGATCCACTATGGACTGGACTCTCACACTATTATGTTAGCTCCACTATGGACTGGACTCTCACACTATTATGTTAGATCCACTATGGACTGGACGCTCACACTATTATGTTAGATGCACTATACTGGACTCTCACTATTATGCTAGATCCACTATGGACTGGACTCTCACAATCAAAATGGACTGGACTCTCACAATATTATGTTAGATCCACTATGGACTGGACTTTCACACTATTATGTTAGATCCACTATGGACTGGACACTATTATGTTAGATCCACTATGGACTAAACTCTCACACTATTATGTTAGATCCACTATGGACTGGACACTATTAAGTTAGATCCACTATGGACTGGACTCTCACACTATTATGTTAGATGCACTATGGACTGGACTCTCACTATTATGCTAGATCCACTATGGACTGGACTCTCACTATTATGTTTGATTCACTATGGACTGGACTCTCACAATCAAAATGGACTGGACTCTCACAACATTATGTTAGATCCACTTTGGACTGGACTCTCACACTATTGTGTTAGATCCACTATGGACTGGACTCTCACACTATTATGCTAAATCCACTATGGACTGGACTCTCACTATTTTGTTAGATCCACTATGGACTGGACTCGCACACTATTATGTTGGATCCATTATGGACTGAACTCTCACACTATTATGTTAGATCCACTATGGACTGGACACTATTATGTTAGATCCACTATGGACTGGACTCTCACACTATTATGTTAGATCCACTATGGACTGGACGCTCACTATTATGCTAGATCCACTATGGACTGGACTCTCACTATTATGTTAGATCCACTCTGGACTCTCACACTATTCTGTTAGATCCACTATGGACTGGACTCTCACTATTATGTTAGATCCACTATGGACTGGACTGTCACTATTATGTTAGATCCACTATGGACTGGTCTCTCACACTATTATGTGAGATCCACTATGGACTGTCACTCTTATGTTAGATCCACTATGGACTGGACTCTCACACAATTTTGCCAGATCCACTATGGACTGGACTCTCACACTATTATGTTAGATCCACTATGGACTGGACTCACACAATTTTGCCAGATCCACTATGGACTGGACTCTCACACTATTATGTTAGATCCACTATGGACTGGACTCTCACTATTATGTTAGATCCACTATGGACCGGACTCTCACACTATTATGTTAGATCCACTATGGACTGGAGTCTCACACTATTATGTTAGATCCACTATGGACTGGACTCTCACTATTATGTTAGATCCACTATGGACTGGAATCTCACTATTATGTTAGATCCACTATGGACTGGACTCTCACACTATTATTTTAGATCCACTATGGACTGGACGCTCACACTATTATGTTAGATGCACTATGGACTGGACTCTCACTATTATGTTAGATCCACTATGGACTGGACTCTCACACTATTATGTTAGATCCACTATGGACTGGACTCTCACACTATTATGTTAGATCCACTATGGACTGGACGCTCACACTATTATGTTAGATGCACTATGGACTGGACTCTCACTATTATGTTAGATCCACTATGGACTGGACTGTCACAATATTATGTTAGATCCACTATGGACTGGACTCTCACACTATTTGGTTAGATCCACTATGGACTGGACACTATTATGTTAGATCCACTATGGACTAAACTCTCACACTATTATGTTAGATCCATTATGGACTGGACTCTCACACTATTTTGTTAGATCCACTATGGACTGGACTCTCACACTATTATGTTAGATCCACTATGGACTGGACAGTCACTATTATGTTAGATCCACTATGGACTGGACTATTATGTTAGATCCACTATGGACTGGACCCTCACGCTATTAAGTTAGATCCATTATGGACTGGACTCTCACTATTATGTTAGATCCACTATGGACCAGACTATCACGCTATCATGTTAGATCCACTATGGACTGGACTCTCACACTATTATGTTAGATCCACTATGGACTGGACGCTCACACTATTATGTTAGATCCACTATGGACTGGACACTATTATGTTAGATCCACTATGGACTGGACTCTCACACTATTATGTTAGAGCCACTATGGACTGGAGTCTCACACTATTATGTTAGATCCACTATGGACTGGACACTATTATGTTAGATCCACTATGGACTAAACTCTCACACTATTATGTTAGATCCACTATGGACTGGACTCTCACAATATTATGTTAGATCCACTATGGACTGGAGTCTCACACTATTATGTTAGATCCACTATGGACTGGACACTATTATGTTAGATCCACTATGGACTAAACTCTCACACTATTATGTTAGATCCACTATGGACTGGACACTATTATGTTAGATCCACTATGGACTGGACTCTCACACTATTATGTTAGATCCACTATGGACTGGACTCTCACACTATTATGTTAGATGCACTATGGACTGGACTCTCACTATTATGCTAGATCCACTATGGACTGGACTCTCACTATTATGTTTGATTCACTATGGACTGGACTCTCACAATCAAAATGGACTGGACTCTCACAATATTATGTTAGATCCACTTTGGACTGGACTCTCACACTATTGTGTTAGATCCACTATGGACTGGACTCTCACACTATTATGCTAAATCCACTATGGACTGGACTCTCACTATTTTGTTAGATCCACTATGGACTGTACACTATTATGTTAGATCCACTATGGACTGGACTCTCACACTATTATGTTAGATCCACTATGGACTGGACGCTCACTATTATGCTAGATCCACTATGGACTGGACTCTCACTATTATGTTAAATCCACTATGGACTCTCACACTATTATGTTAGATGCACTATGGACTGGACTCGCACACTATTATGTTAGATCCATTATGGACTGAACTCTCACACTATTATGTTAGATCCACTATGGACTGTACACTATTATGTTAGATCCACTATGGACTGGACTCTCACACTATTATGTTGGATCCACTATGGACTGGACGCTCACTATTATGCTAGATCCACTATGGACTGGACTCTCACTATTATGTTAGATCCACTATGGACTCTCACACTATTATGTTAGATGCACTATGGACTGGACTCTCACTATTCTGTTAGATCCACTATGGACTGGACTCTCACTATTATGTTAGATCCACTATGGACTGGACTCTCACAATATTATGTTAGATCCACTTTGGACTGGACTCTCACACTATTGTGTTAGATCCACTATGGACTGAACTCTCACACTATTATGCTAGATCCACTATGGACTGGACTCTCACTATTTTGTTAGATCCACTATGGACTGGACTCGCACACTATTATGTTAGATCCATTATGGACTGAACTCTCACACTATTATGTTAGATCCACTATGGACTGGACACTATTATGTTAGATCCACTATGGACTGGACTCTCACACTATTATGTTAGCTCCACTATGGACTGGACTCTCACACTATTATGTTAGATCCACTATGGACTGGACGCTCACACTATTATGTTAGATGCACTATACTGGACTCTCACTATTATGCTAGATCCACTATGGACTGGACTCTCACAATCAAAATGGACTGGACTCTCACAATATTATGTTAGATCCACTATGGACTGGACTTTCACACTATTATGTTAGATCCACTATGGACTGGACACTATTATGTTAGATCCACTATGGACTAAACTCTCACACTATTATGTTAGATCCACTATGGACTGGACACTATTAAGTTAGATCCACTATGGACTGGACTCTCACACTATTATGTTAGATGCACTATGGACTGGACTCTCACTATTATGCTAGATCCACTATGGACTGGACTCTCACTATTATGTTTGATTCACTATGGACTGGACTCTCACAATCAAAATGGACTGGACTCTCACAACATTATGTTAGATCCACTTTGGACTGGACTCTCACACTATTGTGTTAGATCCACTATGGACTGGACTCTCACACTATTATGCTAAATCCACTATGGACTGGACTCTCACTATTTTGTTAGATCCACTATGGACTGGACTCGCACACTATTATGTTGGATCCATTATGGACTGAACTCTCACACTATTATGTTAGATCCACTATGGACTGGACACTATTATGTTAGATCCACTATGGACTGGACTCTCACACTATTATGTTAGATCCACTATGGACTGGACGCTCACTATTATGCTAGATCCACTATGGACTGGACTCTCACTATTATGTTAGATCCACTATGGACTCTCACACTATTCTGTTAGATCCACTATGGACTGGACTCTCACTATTATGTTAGATCCACTATGGACTGGACTCTCCCAATCAAAATGGACTGGACTCTCACAATATTATGTTAGATCCACTTTGGACTGGACTCTCACACTATTGTGTTAGATCCACTATGGACTAAACTCTCACACTATTATGCTAGATCCCCTATGGACTGGACTCTCACTATTTTGTTAGATCCACTATGGACTGGACTCGCACACTATTATGTTAGATCCACTATGGACTGGACACTATTATGTTAGATCCACTATGGACAGGACTCTCACACTATTATGTTAGATACACTATGGACTGGACTCTCACACTATTATGTTAGATCCACTATGGACTGGACGCTCACACTATTATGTTAGATGCATTATACTGGACTCTCACTATTATGCTAGATCCACTATGGACTGGACTCTCACAATATTATGTTATATCCACTATGGACTGGACTCTCACAATCAAAATGGACTGGACTCTCACAATATTATGTTAGATCCACTTTGGACTGGACTCTCACACTATTGTGTTAGATCCACTATGGACTGGACTCTCACACTATTATGCTAGATCCACTATGGACTGAACTCTCACTATTTTGTTGGATCCACTATGGACTGGACTCGTAAACTATTATGTTAGATCCATTATGGACTGAACTCTCACACTATTATGTTAGATCCACTATGGACGGGACTCTCACACTACTATGTTAGATCCACTATGGACTGGACTGTCACTATTATGTTAGATCCACTATGGACTGGTCTCTCACACTATTATGTGAGATCCACTATGGACTGTCACTCTTATGTTAGATCCACTATGGACTGGACTCTCACACAATTTTGCCAGATCCACTATGGACTGGACTCTCACACTATTATGTTAGATCCACTATGGACTGGACTCACACAATTTTGCCAGATCCACTATGGACTGGACTCTCACACTATTATGTTAGATCCACTATGGACTGGACTCTCACTATTATGTTAGATCCACTATGGACCGGACTCTCACACTATTATGTTAGATCCACTATGGACTGGAGTCTCACACTATTATGTTAGATCCACTATGGACTGGACTCTCACTATTATGTTAGATCCACTATGGACTGGAATCTCACTATTATGTTAGATCCACTATGGACTGGACTCTCACACTATTATTTTAGATCCACTATGGACTGGACGCTCACACTATTATGTTAGATGCACTATGGACTGGACTCTCACTATTATGTTAGATCCACTATGGACTGGACGCTCACACTATTATGTTAGATCCACTATGGACTGGACTCTCACTATTCTGTTAGATCCACTATGGACTGGACTCTCACAATATTATGTTAGATCTACTATGGACTGGACTCTCACAATCAAAATGGACTGGACTCTCACAATATTATGTTAGATCCACTTTGGACTGGACACTCACACTATTGTGTTAGATCCACTATGGACTGGACTCTCACACTATTATGCTAGATCCACTATGGACTGGACTCTCACTATTTTGTTAGATCCACTATGGACTGGACTCGCACACTATTATGTTAGATCCATTATGGTCTGAACTCTCACACGTTTATGCTAGATCCACTACAAACTGGATTCCATGATTTTCGAGTAGATACAAGGAGGTAACACGCTCCTCTGATGTGTCTACAGAGATGCTTCCCGTGCTCCAACTGCCACCAGTCGATGGAGCCTCGCCGGCAGTCCCGGACGCCTCAGAGACGACCTCAGCCGCCGGGACGGACGAGGGGCCGTCACAGCTCCACTCCCCCACCGAACTGGGCCCGGACCCTGACGCCGAACCCGAGAAGGAACTGGACCCAGAGACGGAGGAGGAGAAAGCCAAGCGTCTTCTCTACTGCTCGCTGTGCAAGGTGGCCGTCAATTCGGCATCTCAGCTGGAGGCCCACAATAGCGGTGAGAGCTTCTAGAAACCTTGGTAGCAAGACCGTCAGTCAGTATGTTTCCATGCACTGAATTAGTCAGATTTCTCAAAATAAGCTTTCTTAAACACTTGGAAATGCCTTAAAAATTAACTGCACTTTTTTGCAATTTTTGCTTATCATTTACAACCCTTACATAAGACAAGAACACACATACAGTCGCGATCTAAAGCACCAGTTCCAACGGCAGCAAAACAGGCCAACAGAATTATACTACCACCACCATGCTTGACGGTAGTTATGGTGATCCTGGGATTAAAGGCCTCGCCTTTTCTCCTCTAAACATATTGCTGGGTATTGTGGCCAAACAGCTCAATTTTTGTTTCATCTGACATCACATGCAATATGTTTACAGGAGAAAAGGTGAGGCCTTTAATCCCAGGGACACCACACCTACCGCCAAGCATGGTGGTGGTAGTATCATGTTCTGGGCCTGTTTTGCTGCCAATGGAACTAGTGCTTTACAGAGAGTACATGGGACGATGAAAAAGGAGGATTACCTCCAAATTCTTCAGGACAACCTAAGATAGTCAGGCCGGAGGTTGGGTCTTGGGCGCAGTTGGGTGTTCCAACAGGACAATGACTCCAAACACAAGTCAAAAGTGGTAAAGGAATGGCTAAATCTGTCTAGAATGAAGGTTTTAGAATGGCATTACAAAAGTCCTGACTTAAACGTGTGGACAATGCTGAAGAAACAAGTCCATGTGAGAAAACCAACACATCAAGCTGAACTAAACCAATTTTGGTCAAAAATTCAGGCAGAAGCTTGTGGATGGCTACCAAAAGAGCCTTATTGCAGTGAAACTTGCCAAGGGACATGTAAGCAAATATCACCATTGCTGTATGTATACTTTTGACCCAGCAGATTTGCTCACATTTTCAGTAGACCCATGTTAAATTCATAAAAGAACCAAACTTCATGTGCTCGAATCACTCTATCACAAAAAAATTTGAGTTGTAATAATGATTGGAAACTCAAGACAGCCATGACATTACGTTCTTTACAAGTGTATGTAAACTTTTGATCTCGACTGTATTATAATTTTTTTACGCATTCTAAATCGCAAATAAATGTTAGCAAAAGTCAGCTCACAATGGAGCCAATGGAAGTCGATTTATTCCACCTAAAAAGGGCTCTAAAAAACCTCCAAAAACCTTTGTTTTACATACATGCTGTTAGTATACATGTAATGTAGTAACATTCATAATAACATGCCATATTTACGTATTTTTAGCATTTTAAGCATACGGCGGTGTATTAATTTCACAGACGCATCACAATTCCCGCTTTTACCTTCAGCAACAACAACTACTTCTAATCATGGTTAACTTTATGAGAAACAACAAAGACTACTTAGGGCCAAATGATGATCTACGAACTTATATTTTTGAGCCTGAACATAATGAGGATGATCCACAAGTTTTAGAAGCTGTGTGTTAAACAGATGCAGCTTTAGTGAAAGACTAAATAAACGCTAGCAAAAGTCAGCTGACTATGTAGCCAATGTAGTAAAGTTATTCAAAAATACATCTAAAAACTCCATCAATGTTGTAAATACACGCTTTTAGTGTATATGCAATGTAGTAACATTCATAATAACATGCAATAGTTAAGTATTTTAATCATTTGTGTTATCTGGGTCCAAAATAGCTTTCAACGTTCTAGGTTGCCTCCCCCTGCATTAGTGGAAAAGCGGCAAACGAGTGAAAGAGACAGAAACGTTGCCCTGGACACTGATTTATTTACTTACTTCTCATTTTGTTCATTCATATTTTGATTTGAAAATCAAAATAAAGACATTTAAAAAATATTTTGTTTAAGAAATGTTTTTTTTAAGAAATATTTTTTTAAAGAAATATTTTCCTACGGCCAAAACTCTGCATCCAGTTTGGGTGAATTGAGTTTGAGACCCCTGATCTATAGTGTGTATCTGGGGGGGATCAAACCCCGACCCACCGGGACTCTGGCCCGTGGGGTTTTTACTAAGTAATTTTAAATATCCGGCAAAAATGCAACTTTGCCACTATCTTGTGGACAACGTCAATAATTCAGGTCAAATGACCATTATTTTTATTTGAAGTGATCCAATCCAGATATGAGCTAATCCAGACAACCTTCCTTAGTCATGGCAAAAAAAAATGCAACACACATAATAACCTGCTCACTGAACTTTGTGGATATTAAAGGCGACCAAAATGGGCAAATTAATATTTCCTATTCGGAAAAACTTTGTTAAAAGTACTATGATGTCATTTTAAAGATAAACTTCTTCAAAACAGTGTGGCCAAATTTTAAATTGAACTGATTTGTCGAAGATGGGGTTAAAAACAATTCAGTTTTTTGGTCGAAGGTGACTGAAGGGTTAACGCCTCCCGCCTTTAAGCTATGACTGGAACAGTTTCTGACCGGACCACTTCGTGTTCAAATCCTGCAGGTACCAAGCACAAGACCATGCTGGAGGCCCGCAGCGGGGTGGGCTGCATCAAGTCCTTTCCGCGGGCCGCAGTCAAAGGCAAACTGCCGCCGCCGCCGTCCAAAACGTCGACGGGCCTGCAGAACAAAACCTTCCACTGTGAGACGTGCGACGTGCACGTCAACTCCGAGACGCAGCTGAAGCAGGTGAGCGATGTAAACAACGAATGAATGAAAATACTTTGCAAACGAGGTTGAGGTCACGGTAATGTTTTATAAAAAATAAAAGGGGAACTGCACTTTTAAAAAAATGTTGTTTTTTATTTACAATCCTTATGTAAGACAAAGGATTGTATTTTCCCGTATATAAGCCATACTCATAACATTTTTTTTGCAAACAATATTGTTCCGCCGCTCCCAGTCTGTGGAACGCTCTCCCTGGCCACCTGAGGGCACCACAGACTGTGAATACTTTTAAAAAAGGCCTAAAAACTCTTCTTTTTTAGACAGTCTTTTTTAAATATATGTGTGCTAGTTCTAGCTATTAGGCTGTTCTGTTTTTTGTTTTTTACTATTTATTTTACTGGTTGGGGGCAGCTATTTGTGGTTTTAGCGTTGTTTTGTTTTTGTTTAGTTTTTTGTTTTAAATGCACTGTAGCACTTTTAAGTTGTTTACTCAATGTAAAGTGTTTTTACAAATAAAATCTATTATTATTATTAATATTATTCCATGTATTAGCCGCACAAGACTATAAATCGCAGATATATACGTTGAGATATTAGTTATTTACAAAGAAAGGCTCTTTAACTGTTTCCAAACGGTGTACAGGGCAGTTAAATGGCTGATCAAACAAAACAGAAGTCATCGTCATGGGCCCACCAGCTGCGCAAGCTAACTCTCCAATCGGCTAAGCAGACTCAATAACTCCATGGTGACGTTTTGGCGAATTTACTGAGGAATTTTTGAAACTGAAACAATACAAAAAGATTGCCATTGTAAGTTGATAATACGAACAGAGACACTCGTAAAAGTTTGAGCATATTAGCTAATGCTAACGACCCTAGCTTGATTACATTACGATAACACGTACAAATATGCATGCAAACACTCCTACGGACATCACACATGGGACGGTTTAGTAAGTAAGAATTGTTTTAGTTATATTGTAAAACTTACAAATGTTGCCTGAAGTGATGATGGACGAATCCATATGAGTAAGAACGCTATGGACGGCTGGAAGACTGAACCGCACTGCGGTCGAAATTTTTTTTAAAAAGCACTTCCGGTAAATAGAAGGACACTGCAGCACCTGCAGTGAGCAAATTCGTCCAGAAGATGGCGTCATAGCACAAACAGTAACACACCCTCTCAGTGTTTTTGCTAGTTTATTTGTTTTTATTGTGGCCGCCAGCAAAGAAAAATCCAACACTCCGTTTTATGAGCTAAAGGGTTCAAATTGTAGGAAAAAGGTAGTATTTTTATTATGGTATGTTTTTATTTTTTATGCATTCTGACTAAATAAACGCGAGCAAAAGTCAGCTGACAATAGAGCCTGTGTAGTAAAGTGCTTCACAAAAACATCTACAACCTCCATCAACGTTGTACATATACACTTTTAGTATATATGTAATGTAGTAACATTCATAATAACATGTAATGTTTTTGTATTTTGATCATTTTAAGCATTAGTTAATACAAAAGGACATAATTAAACACTTTACAATGTCTGCTGTCACCGGGATGCCGACGGATGGGATGTTTATATCTTCCCATTTATGTGAAGAATTCATTATAAAAAATAAAAAAAAATCCTCAGGAAAGGTTAAAAAAAACGTTGCCACAAACAAGCATCTTTTTGTGTCTTTCTTGCCATCTCCGTGTATAAGTTGGTAGTCAAAGTTGACCAACTTTCCGGTTTATTTTCTCATCCTTCTACTATCCAGGTGAGAGGCATGATTTATCATCTCCAATTTACTTTCACGAACTCAGAGGCGATGCAGCAGCTCACCGGCTCAATATGTCAATATAGCAGTATAAGGTACTGTGTTAACACTTAGAATAACAATATTATTATAATAATAATATATATAAAATAATAATACTTTATTAATATACAGGTCACGAGACATTAATGGAGTATTTTTGGCGCTTTTTGGATGATTTTGTAGCACGATTTATGGCCGGAATAGTGTCCTCCCATTAGTTGCATTGTTAGCCACCTTGTACTTGCCATATTTTACAACTTAGAATGCATAAAAGAAATATATGTATTCTTGTCTAATAGGGAATGATAGGCAAAATTCCCCAAAAATGCAGTTTCCTATAGAGTGAAATGACTGGCAAAACTCCACAAACTCACAAAAATGTTTCAACCACTCAAAAGAAAAATGTTCCTCAAGCCACCAAAATGATTCTCCAGTAAAAACACAACTGTCTTCAAGTTATTACTTTTGGCATTTTTTTTTTCACTTATTTTCTTTATTCCTGCCAGCAGAAAGCGTAGTTTGCAGTCTTTAATGACAGGTGGTGCTGCTGAGTCAATTAAAGGTTGACGGAGCGACTGATCTGCAACAGTTGGTCGACTATTAATAACAGAAGAAGAAGACCATAGTCATGTGATACGTAGACGCAGCATTGGCTGCTGTGGTGCGAGAAATTCGGCCGCCATATTGAAGTGGTGATGAGGAGCCTGCGAGCGGCACAAACTGAAAGTTGACAGGTAGAAAACACCGGGCTGGTGTTCAGCGTTTTCCTGCTCAAATGAGCGGACTGTTGAAAATAGGAATTGGGGGATTACTTTTCACAAGTAAGATTTAATATCAACGACCCCAAAAGGGACAAGCGGTAGAAAATGAATGTATGGATGGATGTAATATTGGTTGCATTTTGTGAAAAGAATATTACCACAGAGTTGAGAAAGAGCAAAATAGATTTTCTGGGGGAGGATGACCCCCCCTACCGGGGTTGGGTTTACAAACTTTCAGCCCCACCTAAAACAAAATTCACCAGCCTCCCCTAATTATGATGCGTTCTAATTTTAGGCAAAGTATAAGACAATACTTTCTTAACAGTATAATTACAACCAGGAATAAGTCTTTAAGTAATAGTATTCAAATACTAACATTGTTCCGTAAGACAGAATTTGGTTTTATTCTGCATCCAGTGAAACAGCTTTGTGGTTTTAGCTGATATAAAGACTTTCAGGTGTTTATATATGTTTTTGGCAGACACTTTTATCCAAAGCAACCTACATAAAAAATACATATAAAACAATCACTGTAAAAATGATCGTTTAAGGGAAGAATGTAATATAAAATATCAATACAAAGTGTCAAGACAGAATAAACTCTGCTGCTGTAGCAACAGAGATACAGACTATAGCAGTGTTTTTCAACCACTGTGCCGCGGCACAGTAGTGTGCCGTGGGAGATTGTCTAATTTCATATATTTGGGTTCAAATTGTTTTCAAACCAGTAATTATAGTCTGTAAATTATATGTTGTTGTTGAGTGTCGGTGTAACCGCGTAATACTCTTTCATATCAGTGGTTGGCAGCCGGTGCTAATTGCTTTCTAGATGTCGGAAACAGCGGGAGGCAGTGCGCAGGTAAAATTTTGTCCAATGCTTAAACAAAAAATAAACAAAAAGTGAGTGCCCCTAAGAAAGGGTTTTGAAGCTTAGGGATGGCTTTGCAGAACGAAACTAAAACTGATCTGGCTACAAAGTAAAGAAAAACAGAATGCTGGACGACAGCAAAGACTAACTGTGGAGCAAAGACATCTGAACATGACATGACAATCAACAATGTCCCCACAAAAAAAGATAAAAACAACTGAAATATTGTTGAATTGCTAAAACAAAGTTGATGTGGGAAATATCGCTCAAAGAAAGACATGAAACTCCATTCATCTTCTTCCGCTTATCCGAGGACGGGTCGCGGGGGCAACAGCCTAAGCAGGGAAACCCAGACTCTCCTCTCTCCAGCCACTTCGTCTAGCTCTTCCCGGGGGATCCCGAGGCGTTCCCAGGCCAGCCGGGAGACATAGTGTTCCCAACGTGTCCTGAAGACATGAAACTGCCACAGGAAAATAACAAAAAAAAGAGAAAACGCCGCCCTGCGATGAGGTGGCGACTTGTCCAGGGTGTACCCCGCCTTCCGCCAGATTGTAGCTGAGATAGGCGCCAGCACCCCCCGCGACCCCAAAAGGGAATAAGCGGTAGAAAATGGATGGATGGAGAAAACGCCACCAAAATAAGAGCGCAAGACAAGAATTAAAACACTACATACAGGAAAACAGCAAAAAAGTCCAAATAAGTCAGGGTGTGATGTGACAGGTGGTGACAGTACACCTACTTTGAGACAAGAGCTACAGTGATGCTTGCTTGGTTATGGTTTGAAGTCATATCCAACAATTGCGACAACTTTTTACTGTCAACTGAGTTTCGTTTTTTAATGACTTATGCTGGGGGTGTGCCTCCGGATTTTTTCAACGCAAAAAATGTGCCTTGACTCAAAAAAAGGTTGAAAAACCCTGGTCTATAGATCCCTAAGATATATAGATATCTAATGTATTCATGCATTGTTTGTGTAGGATATACGCATGTCAATATAACCTAAACATATTGTTTCTTCAATTTAAAAATAGCTGACTGTTTTTTTTCCCCCTTTCTCTGTGATTATATTCCCAGTTTTGATCTCGGACGTCTGGTCACTTCTAGCATATAAGAATATTCTATTACTGTTAAGCAAGCTATGAATAATAAAACACGCCAAAACACGTGTCCTTTATCACAGCTACACGTATGAAAAAAAAAAAAGTGTGAAAATCAGAGGTATTTAGTGAGGTCAAATGAATGAAATGCGCTGACAGTTCATTTTTTCTGCTAAATGAATTGCACTGAGTGGAGCGGATCACCACTCCAAGATGGCGGCCCCACGTCTCGTCAGTAGCGCTCGATGTCTATGGGTTCAGGAAGACAAGATCAGTCCAAGTATGCGTGAAGTCTACGTCACTTCCTGGACTTGTTTTATGAATTTTTTTTGAATAAAAAATAGCTTACTTTGGAATAAAAAGTACAAGAATATAAACAGGATATGATAGGTCTTTATTGTCATTGCACAAGTACAACGAAACTTTGTTTTCAGCACAAACCTGTTCAAGATTAGACAAACAAACAGTGTACAGCATTGGTGTCAAACTCTGGCCAGCGGGCCAAATTTGGTCCGCCGTGTAATTTTATTTGGCCCTTGAGGCAATATCAATTTAACATTAGAGCTGGCCCGCGGTATTAGACATCGACAGTGCCGCTGTATCATCGCATTCACCGCTAATACTCATACTTGCCAACCCTCCCATTTTTCCCGGGAGACTCCCAACGTTCAGTGCCCCTCCCGAAAATCAACCATTCTCCTGAATTTCTCCCAAATTTCACCCGGACCACAATAATGGGGGCGTGCCTCTAAGTCACTGCCTTTAGCGTTCCCTACAATCTGTCATCACGTCCGCTTTTCCTCCATACAAACAGCGTTCCGGCCCAATCACATTAATATTTGCTGGCTTTTACAAATGCACAAGGCATACTTGGTCAACAGCCATACAGGTCACACCGAGGGTGGCCGTATATAAACAACTTTAACACTGTTACAAATATGTGCCACACTGTGAACCCACACCAAACAAGATTGACAAACACATTTCGGGAGAACATCCGCACCATAACACAACATAAACACAATGGAACAAACACCCAGAAACCCTTGCAGCACTAACTCCAGGTATCTGGCCTGGGCATATCACATTAGATCAGTGTCAGGCCTGAATGGCTGATTTATTAATTGTGATTTTTTTTTTTTTTATTTAATAGCCTGTGGAAAAAGTTAATTTTGATATTTTCCTCAGTAGTCTGCAAATAGAAAAGAGGCATTACATTTTTTATTTAAATTGTATTTAATTTACCATTGATGATTTTCCGTTTGTTTTTTGAAAGTTGATTTTGCACTATTAAGTTAGGTGTTATAGCAAATTGAGCAGTAATCAACGTTTTATTCATGCACATTCTCTTGCTATTTCAAGGCTTGAATGTTGGATTTATTCATTCTTATTTTATTTTCAAATTTATTATTAGGCTGTGGAAAAAAAAATATTTTGATATTTACCTCAGAACACTGCAAGTAGAAAATAGGCATTCCATGTTTATTAAAATGTTATTTGATATGCCATTGATATTTTTTAAATATTATTATTTGAAACTGGATTGTACATGTCATATAAAGTTATAAAAGCCTTGCTTGCTCAATATTCAATGCAAAACTTATTTGGCTACCTATTAAAGGTTAATTTGTTCAACTTTGGCCCGCGGCTTTGTTCAGTTTTAAATTTTGGCCCACTCTGTATTTGAGTTTGACACCCCTGGTGTACAGGGTTACAGAACAAAAACGCTGATGGGTTGCCATAAGGCGCCCCGTAAAAGATGGGAAAAAGGTAAACGCTGGGGAAGGATGAGTAAAAAAATACAATCCAGACTGGGCTCCTAAGGGGGCCCAGTCTGGAGTGGGGAAAAAACCTCCATAGCAAAGCACATATACATATTACAACATACATCTCGAAGTGAAGTGAAGTGAATTATATTTATATAGCGCTTTTCTCTAATGAGTCAAAGCGCTTTTACATGGTGAAACCCAATATCTAAGTTACATTTAAACCAGTGTGGTTGGCACTGGGAGCAGGTGGGTAAAATATCTCGCCCAAGGACACAACGGCACTGACTCGGATGGCGGAAGCGGGGATCGAATCTGGAACCCTCAAGTTAATGGCACGGCCACTCTACCAACCGAGCTATACCGCCCCAAGAAGAAGACGTTGGTTCTTCCGGAATATACATTAAAAAGGTCTGGCTGCCTGGTCTTTAGCTTTCTGCAAACGAGGCCCCTAAAACACTTAACTTGAATATCTCTATCGTATCACAACCAAACTGGGTGAATAATCTGTGTTGATACAGGATTCATGCGATAATATTTTGTGATTAATTCCATGCTTGGTTTATTTGTTAATTTTGAAAACCTTAGTTTAAACTTTAAGTATTGTATTTATTACACACCATCTGTTTGATTGTAGCGTTCCATTACAAATCTATTGCCATTGCTGATGCTAATCGTTAGCATGTCTATGGTAAATCCAGTGTAAATTAGCATCAAGCTAGCGCAATTTTAAGATGTAAAGCCATATTGTACTTTTGGGTGCCTTCCTCCTGCTTTGTCAGCGTGGAAATTAATCTGTGCTGGTTTGTGACCGGACATGACCGTATCGAAATATGGTACCAATTGATTATTTTTTTTTTTTTGTTAAATCGGTACCCGGTAGGTCTTTGGTCGGTACCTATAAAAGTACCGAATTCGAATTCTATCCCAGCTGTCATTTTCTGCGAGTGGGCAGTATGTGTCTAATATCTAGCAACAGAGGGAAGGTAGTTCAAGGTCATAGTGGTAGGCGCTGACCATCCATTCATCACCCCTATGGGATTTGCGTCGATGGCTTTGGGTTGGGGGGGGTGTATGTGTGGCATATATTTTTGTGGGTGTGTGTGTGTGTAAGCCCGTGGTGCAGGGGTGTCAAACTCAAATACAGAGTGGGCCAAAATTTAAAACTGAACAAAGCCGCGGGCCAAGGTTGAACAAATTAACCTTTTAATAAGACCCAAACAAGTTTTGCATTGAATATTGAACAAGCTAGGGAGTGGGGTTTGGTGGTAGCGTGGGTGTATATTGTAGTGCCCCAGAAGAGTTAGTGCTGCAAGGTTCTGGGTATTTGTTCTTTTGTGTTTATGTTGTGTTACAATGCGGATGTTCTCCCGAAATGTGTTTGTCATTCTTGTTTGGTGTGGGTTCACAGTTTGGCGCATATTTGTAACAGTGTTAAAGTTGTTTGTACGGCCATCCTCAGTGTGACCTGTATGGCTGTAGACCAAGTATGACTTGCATTCACTTATGTGTGAGTAAAAGCCGTAAATACCATGTGACCGGACCGGCACGCTGTTTGTATGGAGGAAAAGCGGACGTGACGACAGGTTGTAGAGAATGCTAAAGGCAATGCCCTTAAGGCCCGCCCCCAATATCATTGTTTTGGTGGAAATCGGGAGAAATTGGGAAGAATGGTTGTGCCGGGTGATTTTCGGGAGGGGCACTGAACTTCGGGAGTTGTCGAGAAAATCGGGAAGGTTGGCAAGTATGAGTATTAGCGGTGAATACAGTGTTACAGCGGCACCACAGTTGTATAATACCAGCTCTAATGTTAATTAGATATTGCCTCAAGGGCCAAATGAAGCGGGCCAGAGTTGACACCCGTGCCATAGTGGGTCTCTGTTCCGCGGCCTTGGTGTATTGCAGTCGCTAGTCCAAAGTCAACAACAGGTGTGTGTCCATGAGGGACAAGAAGGGAGTTTGTTGTGTCTTCGCTGCACTGACCTTAGGGAGAGTCTCGAAGCCAGGGAAACAATCCAAGTTAGAATTATTTTTATGCGGGTGAAAAATAATTTTGCTTATCACTCAAAATTGTCTATGATTGGTTCTCAAAAACTGCGGGGTATACAGTCCGATGTAATCCACAGTTCTTCCCACATCCTCCAATCATTTGTGGCAGCTTTGGGGTACTTTGAAGACTGCCAGCAACTTCCAATTTGTCGACAAACCAGAGCAACGCTTACTCCAATCAGCAGATGTCCTGTTGTAATAATTCCGAATAGGTGGATATCTTCACGTCCTCCACAGAAAAGGTTTCGCCAGGCCCGCGGCCCTCCTTCTTCTCCCAAGAGTCCGTCGTGTGTCCAGCAACAACCGCTTGATCACGACAGCAGGTTCCCCCAAACCCAAGATCTTGTCAATTTTGTTGAGGCCAGTTAAATAGTTCCAATGTTTAGATTTGGAGAGCAGTGCAAAAAGTTAAAGACAAGACAAAACAAAGAAGCAAGCAGGAGAGATAAGGAGGAGGAAAGTGGAGCGTCCACCCTCGATGAGTGCCAGAGAGAAAATAAACATGAATAAATGCAAATTAAAAAGAACTTGTGAGTATTATCGCCACAATTTCAACTACTTTCACTCTTCTGTCATTATAATGAATGACACACGGGGGCGCCACTGACTTCCATCACATAATTTCTTTTAAATTATTATTATTTTTTTTTAAACAAAATACTTAGTTTATCTTAAATCTATATGTAAAGCCAACACAAAGTAGACTTTTAAATTATCATTATTGTGAATCGATGTACATGAAAAAGTAAAAAATGATTGATTTATTTGCCATTTAAAAGGAAATTGCACTTTTTTTTTTAAATCTTGCCCATCGTTCACAATCATGACACAAGAACACGTCTTTTTGTTTTGTTAGGGTTTTAAAGATGATAAAAACAACTTCAGAACCCTCCAACGTTTTATATACACACTGCAAGTCTATATTTAATGTAGTAACAGACATGTTTATTACAATATGTAATACGTACAATATTTACCGTATTTTTGGTAATTTTAATCATCGACGTCTTGCACGCATTAAGTTCCGTTTCCATAGCAGCGCACGGCTGACTTCCAGTATGTTCCGACTTCCGTAAACAAACACGAGTGTGTTTTTTAATCATGGTAGACTTGGTAACAAACAACAAAGATTACTATTTTAGAAAAAAATGTGAATTAACGACCTTATCTTTTTGAAGCTGAATATACAGAGGATGAACGGTGTGCATATCCGAATAAACCGGAAAAACTTCCCCAGCCAGCTGGACCAAAACAGTCTGTCGAGTGAGTCATTAAAATGTTGCTGATGATGCACGCTAGATGATGCATGTATGGTATTACGACTACAGTGTACGAACAAAACATGAAATAATACTTTACATATACTGTAGTATGATTGGTGTTCTATTGTGTTGTGTTGTGTATTACAAACTCAAACGCGTTTTTGTGGTAATGTAGATACAAACCCTGTTTCCATATGAGTTGGGAAATTGTGTTAGATGTAAATATAAACAGAATACAATGATTTGCAAATCCTTTTCAACCCATATTCAGTTGAATATGCTACAAAGACAACATATTTGATGTTCAAACTGATAAACATTTATTTTTTTGCAAATAACCATTAACTTTAGAATTTGATGCCAGCAACGCGTGACAAAGAAGTTGTGAAAGGTGGCAATAAATACTGATAAAGTTGAGGAATGCTCATCAAACACTTATAAACTTATAAACACGGCGTGGCGCTGTGGGAGAGTGGCCGTGTGCAACCCAAGGGTCCCAGGTTCAATCCCCACCTAGTACCAACCTCGTCACGTCCGTTGTGTCCTGAGCAAGACACTTCACCCTTGCTCCTGATGGGTGCTGGTTAGCGCCTTGCATGGCAGCTCCCTCCATCAGTGTGTGAATGTGTGTGTGAATGGGTAAATGTGGAAGTAATGTCAAAGCACTTTGAGTACCTTGAAGGTAGAAAAGCGCCATACAAGTACAAGTATCATATGGAACATCCCACAGGTGTGCAGGCTAATTGGGAACAGGTGGGTGCCATGATTGTGTATAAAAGCAGCTTCCATGAAATGCTAATAATTCACAAACAAGGATGGGGCATGGGTCACTACTTTGTAAGCAAATTGTCGAACAGTTTTAGAACAACATATCTCAACGAGCTATTGCAAGGAATTTAAGGATTTTACCATCTACCGTCCGTAAAATCATCAAAAAGTTCTGAGAATCTGGAGAAATCCCTGCATTGAAGCGATGCTATTACGGACCTTTGACCCCTCAGCTGGTACTGCATCAAAACCGACTTCATTGTGTAAAGGATATCACCACATAGGCTCAGGAACACTTCATAAAACCACTGGGGCGGCATAGCTCGGTTGGTAGAGTGGCCGTGCCAGCAACTTGAGGGTTGCAGGTTCGATTCCCGCTTGTGCCATCCTAGTTACTGACGCTGTGTCCTTGGGCAAGACACTTTACCCACCTGCTCCCAGTGCCACCCACACTGGTTTAAATGTAACTTAGATATTGGGTGTCACTATGTAAAGCGCTTTGAGTCACTTGAGAAAAGCGCAATATAAATATCACGATACGATACTGTCAGTAACTACAGTTGGTTGCTACATCTGTAGGTGCAAGTTAAAACTCTACTATGCAAAGCCAAACACATTTATCAACAATATCCTGAAACGCTGCCGGCTTGGCTGGGCCCGAGCTCATCTAAGATGGACTGATGCAAAGTGGAAAGGTGTTCTGAGGTCTGACGAGTCCACATTTCGAACTATATTTGGAAACAGAGGACGTGGTGTCCTCCGGAACAAAGGAAATCAACCATCCGGATTGTTATAGGGGCAAAGTTCAAAAGCCAGCATCTGTGATGGTACGGGGGTGCATTAGTGCCCAAGGCATGGGTAACTTACACATCTGTGAAGGCACCATTAATACTGAAAGGTCCATACAGGTTTTGGAGCAACTTATGTTGTCATCCAAGCAACATTAGCATGGACGCCCCTACTTATTTCAGCAAGACAATTCCAAACCACGTGTTACAACAGCGTGGTTTCGTAAAAAAAGAGTGCGGGTACTTTCCTGGCTCGCCTGCAGTCCAGACCTGTCCCCCCATCGAAAATGTGTGGCGCATTATGAAGCGTAAAATACGACAGCGGAGACCCCGGACTGTTGAATGACTGAAGCTCTACATAAAACAAAAATGGGAAATAATTCTACTTTCAAAGCTTCAACAATTAGTTTCCTCAGTTCCCAAACATTTATCGAGTGTTGTTAAAAGAAAAGGTGATGTAACACAGTGGTGACCATGCCCAGAAAAGGTGATGTAACACAGTGGTGAACATGCCCTTTCCCAACTACTTTGGCACGTGTTGCAGCCATTAAATTCTTAATTATCATTTGCAAAAAAAAAATAAATAAACATTATGAGTTTGAACATCAAATATCTTGTTTTTGTAGTGCATTCAACTGAATATGGGTTGAAAAGTATTTGCAAATCATTGTATTCCGTTTATATTTACATCTAACACAATTTCCCAACTCATATGGAAACGGGGTTTGTATAAACGTGTAAAAAGTTGTTTGCGTCCGTTTTAAAATGATAATGGTGTGCCAGGGCAAACATGCATATCCATCCATCCATCCATTTTCTACCGCTTATTCCCTTTCGGGATAAAATGTGTGTTCCCCTTTAAGAATGGCGGTATGTGGGGTGAGTGACATGTGTAAGTGAGTGGGCGAGTTAGGAGAGGGAGCGCGAACATGTTCAGGAGTTTTACTAGCATGGTGGATGTTTGGTTGGCTTTGTGGAAAATATAAATAAATAGTTTTGCCGATATTCCGATATTGTCCAACTCTTAATTACAGATACCGATATCAACAGATACCAATATATACAGTTGAAGAATTAACACATTATTATGTCTATTTTTGTTGTGATGCCCCGCTGGATGCATTAAAAAATGTAGAAAGATTTTCCAAAATAAGAGAATTACTTCAACTCAAGTTATGGAAAAAAGTGCCAACATGGCATTTCCATATTTATTATTGAAGTGCATTATTTTTTTTAGCTTGGAATTTGAGACATGCTGTTCCTGAGATAATCCTGATACCCACTACAACTATGGGAAGTACTATACTTTGACTTTCACAAAGTGCATTATTTTTTTTAAATATGCCTCAAAACAACAGCTACAAAAAACAATGAAGGCACCCAGCTTCAGTCCAGAGTATACTAGAGTCATAAAGTAAACAATAACATAAGAGGATTATGTTATTGTTTACTTTATGACTCTATTATACTTAAGTGCAAGACTGCCTGGTATACTGTATAACAGGAAATTATAAACTGGGCTCAATCTGCCCTGCACTAGCGTATTTGTATGAGTAACACAAATGTGCTGCAAGCGAGTGGTGAGTGCTTGAAGTGGCCTACCAGTCAGTCAGAGCTTCTGGAATGCTGAAGGAAGACGTCTTGGTTCCTCCTCGCATAACCAACTTTTTGCAGTCATTGCAAATTGCCAGTTTTGTATCCGCCTGACCCACTTTAAATAATCCCAAACCATAGCCCACGGCTCCAGCACCGGCAACAACACACTACTTGTTGTTGTTGTTACGGTTTGATGAGGTCATCAAGCGTCGTCAGTAAACCTCTCATGCTGCAGTCGTCAACTCCTGTGTTGTGTGTGGGAAAGGGGAAAGGGGAGGGGTTGCTGGCTTGGATACGCAACTGCTCTGTACTTACCGCTCTGTACAGCGGGGTTGTAAAAAAAAAGTCATTAATAATACTTTCTGAAACTATAGTGGAATTTCTCACCTGTATACCATATTTTGTTTCTGTTTTAGTCCAAAAAGAAAGTCTATCTAAAAGCCTCTGAAACACTGCTGAGCATGTCTAGGGGAAAGTTCAGTTTGTGGTCGCTCTGACCATTCTAAGAAATGTTATGACCGTTTGTTATGACTAAGGGATCCACGGTTGTTTTGGAGCCAGCATTTGCAAAACAACAAGACCTTGACACATGAGGAAAACATATAAAAAGCCAGTGGACCAATATTTGATATGATTTGCATGATTTCGCTTAGTTCAGGATCCTTCGAAGGATGCTGTCTGCAATTCAATCCAACTTGTACTTTTGAATATGGGTAAATAAACCTTTTGTACTAAAACCACTTTGTTTGCAGTTTAAGCTTCGGGCCAATCCACTACAAAACCGATACCGATAATTTCCGATATTACATTTTAAAGCATTTATCGACATCTCTAGTTGTAACGAATCGACGGCCTCGTCATTCCGACCAAAGAGAGGATCTGGGAGGTGTTTCTCGGTGCCTGGTGAGGCTGGATCTTTGAAAATCAGTGCACCCGGCTGTAAAGGTGTTCTTGTTCTTAGCCCGTTTGCATGGCGTACAAAACATCTTTCTATCTTCATAAGTGAGCCGTTTGCTGAAAAGTGGCTCCAGAAGCCCCTTTTTTAAACAATCCTTACTTCTTGGGTTTATTGCTCGCCAGGACTAAGGAGTTGTGAAAAAAAATTAATTGTTAACTCTTGTTGTTGAAGTGTGTTGTGCTTCTTGCTTGTCATTTCATTAAAGGCCTACTGAAATGAGATTTTCTTATTTAAACGGGGATAGAAGGTCCATTTTATGTGTCATACTTGATCATTTGGCTACATTGCCATATTTTTGCTGAAAGGATTTAGTAGAGAACATTGACGACAAAGTTCTCAACTTTTGGTCGCTAATAAAAAAGCCTTGCCTTTACCGGAAGTAGCAGACGATGACGTCACAAGGGTGAGGGCTCCTCACGTCCTCACATTGTTTATAATGTGAGCCTCCAGCAGCAAGAGCTATTTGGACCGAGAAAGCGACAATTTCCCCATTAATTTGAGCGAGGATGAAAGATTTGATTTGTGGATGAGGAAATTTAGAGTGAAAGCCTAGAAAAACAAAAAAGGCGAGGGCAAGTGAGAGCGATTCAGATGTTATTAGACACATTTACTTGGATAATTCCGGGAAATCCCTTATCTGCCTATTGTGTTGCTAGTGTTTCAGTGAATTAAAGAGTACCTTAAAGTCGGAGGGGTATGGCCACGGGTGTTTTGACGCCAGAGTCTCTGAAGGAATTCATGGCAGCAAGAGGACGCTGGCTCCGCTGATCTCCGGTAAGAGGCGACTTATTTTTCACAATTTTCCCCATTAATTTGAGCGAGGATGAAAGATTAGATTTGTGGAGGAGGAAATTTAGAGTGAAAGCCTAGAAAAACGAAAAAGGCGAGGGCAAGTGAGAGCGATTCAGATGTTATTAGACACATTTACTAGGATAATTTGCGTTCTCGTGGTGCAGCAGAGATGGAACACAACGTTAAGGTAGGAATGATGATTTATTCCTAACTATGAAAACAAACTAATAACAGAAATACTGGCACATAGGCACTATAGACAAAACAAACAGAAGTAGCGTGGAAGCTAGAATGAACTGAAAGCGCTAGTATGTAAACTAGGGACAAGTAAACAAACAAAATAGCATGGAAGTTGATAGGGTGAAAAAGGATAGTTACCACAATGCGGGAAGCGCGATGTCACTTTTTGCGTGTAGCAAACTATAGTCCGAGAACGAATGACAAACAGGGGCGGTCTTAAATAAGAAGATAATCAAATCAGGTGCGTGACGACAAACAAGAAACAGGTGACACTAAATGAGTAACCATGACAACAGAAACCAAACAGGAAGTGCCACCGGGAACCAAAGACGTCGAATACAACACAGGATGATAACAAAACAGAAACAAAACCAGAATATGACATGGTCCAAGACGTGGACCATGACAATCTGCCTATTGTGTTGCTAGTGTTTTAGAGAGTTAAAGAGTACCTTAAAGTCGGAGGGGTGTGGCCACGGGTGTTTTGACGCCAGAGTCTATGAGAGAAGTCACGGCAGCAGGAAGACGCTGGCTCCGCTGATCTCCGCTAAGAGGCGACTTTTTACCACAATTTTCTCACCAAAACCTGCTGGTTGACATGTAGTCGGGATCCATGTTCGCTTGACCGTTCTGATCCATAGTAAAGCTTCACCTCCGGGAATTTTAAACAAGGAATCACCGTGTTTGTGTGGCTAAAGGCTAAAAGCTTCCCACCTCCATCTTTCTACTTTGACTTCTCCATTGTTAATTGAACAAATTGCAAAAGATTCAGCAACACAGATGTCCAGAATACTGTTTAATTGCACGATGAAAAGAGACGACTTTTAGCCGCAAGTGGTGCTGAGCTAATATGTCCCCTCCAACCAATAACGTCACAAACACGCGTCATCATTCCGCGACATTTTCAACAGGAAAATCCGCGGGAAATTTAAAATTGTAATTTAGTAAACTAAAAAGGCCGTATTGGCATGTGTTGCAATGTTAATATTTCATCATTGATATATAAACTATCAGACTGCGTGGTCGGTAGTAGTGGGTTGCAGTAGGCCTTTAAGTCAGCTCTTACCGGAGACTTGAGTGGATTTCGCGACCTCATCCTGCAGCTCAAAAAGGCAGCTGTGATCTTGGCTCCTCGGCTTCTCTCAAAGACACTGGCGTTCACTGCAGCCATCCGACTTTCAGGTATGACTTTACAATCTCACTAAAACACTATTATAACAATAAACAGATAAGGGATCTTCCAGAATTATCCTAGTAAATGTGTATAATTACATCTGAAACGCTCACACTGCCGCCGCCTGGAGCCCTCGCCTTTTCTTTTCTTCTTTTTTTTAGTCCTTCACTCTAACTTTGCTCATCCACAAATTGGTCATCCTCAGACCACGACGGGCTTGATCATAACTACACACAAGTTGATGGAAGTGACGTAGCGTCGCGCGTGCGTGGACTCGTCGTGTAGTGACCCTTCTTCTTCTTCTTCTTCTTCTTCTTCTTCTGCTGTTGTTATCGCTTGACGAACTGTTGCAAATCAGTCGCTCCAGCGGCCTTTAATTGACTGAGCAGCACCACCTGTCATTGAAGAGTGCGGACAATGGTTTCTGCTGGTGAGAAACAAAGAAAACTGCGCGAGTGTAACAAAAAGTGGAAAAACCGCGCCAAAAGTATTAACATGAAGAAAATATTTTTAACTTGAAAATTTGTTTTTTTATCTACAAAACAAAACCAGTGAAGTTGGCATGTTGTGTAAATGGGAAATAATAACATAATCCAATGATTTGCAAATCCTTTTCAAATTATATTCAATGAATTAGACTGCATAGACAAGATATTTAATGTTTAAACTGAGAAACTAAATTTGCTGATAATCATTAACTAAGAATATAATGGCAGCAACACATTGCAAAAAAGTTGGCACAGGAGCATGTTCACTACAGTGTTCACCACTGTGTTACATGGCCTTTCCTTTTAACAACACTCAGTAAACGTTTGGGAACTGAGGAGACCAATTTTTGAAGCTTTTCAGGTGGAATTATTTCCCATTCTTGCTTGATGTACAGCTTAAGTTGTTCAACAGTCTGGGTCTCTGTTGTGGTATTTTCAATGGGAGACATGTCTGGACTACAGGCAGGCCAGTGTAGTACCCGCACTCTTTTACTATGAAGCAACGCTGTTGTAACAAGTGGCTTGGCATTGTCTTGCTGAAATAAGCAGGAGCGTCCATGATAACGTTGCTTGGATGACAACATAAGTTGCTCCAAAACCTGTATGGACCTTTCAGCATTAACGGTGCCTTCATAGATGTGTACGTTACCCATGCCTTGGGCACTAATGCACCCCCATACCTTCCCTGGCTTTTGAACTTTGCGCCTTTAACAATCAGAATGATTCTTTTCTTCTTTGATCCAGAGAACCACCACATCCACAGTTTCTAAAAACAATTTGAAATGTGGACTCGTCAGACCACAGAAAACTTTTGCACTTTGCATCAGTCCATCTTAGATGAGCTCGGTCCCAGCAAAGCTGGTGGCGTTTCTGGGTGTTGTTGATAAATGGCTTTCGCTTCGCATGGTAGAGTTTTAACTTGCACTTACAGATGTAGCGACAAACTGCAGTTACTGACAGTGGTTTTCTGAAGTGTTCCTGAGCCCATGTGGTGATATCTTTTACACACTGATGTCGCTTTTTTGATGCAGTACTGCCTGAGGGATCAATGTTGGTTTTCAGTCTTGTTGCTTACATGCATGGATTTCTCCATATTCTCAGAACCTTTTGGTGATATTGGGGACCTTAGATGGTGAAATCCCTAAATTCTTTACAATGAATGTTGAGAAATGTTGTTCTTTAATACGTTTGTTCACAAAGTGGTGACCCTCGCCCCATCCTTGTTTGTGAACGACTGAGCATTTCATGGAAGCTGCTTTCATACCCAATCATGGCACCCACCTGTTCCCTATTAGTCTGTTCACCTGTGTGATGTTCCAAATAAGTGTTTGATGAGCATTCCTCAACTTTCTCAGTATGTTTTGCCACTTGTGCCAGCTTTTTTTGAAACATGTTGCAGGCATCAAATTCCAAATGAGCGAATATTTGCAAAAACTAAAGTTTTCCGGTTCGAATGTTAAGTATTTTGTCTTTGCAATCTATTCAATTGCATACACCATATTTCCTTGAATTGCCGCAGGGCATATAGTATGCGCCTGCCTTGAATTACTGCCGGGTCGAACTCGCTTCGCAAAATAACTAGCGCATGTTTAGTGTTATTGCCTGGTCAAACTCGTGACGTCATGAGTGACACTTCCCTCTGTCATCATTTTCAAAATGGAGGAGGCTGATTTCAATACCGGTAATTTGAAACTGCATAGCGGGAAAAAGATTAAGAGCTATTCAGTAGGATTTAAGATCCAAGCTTACATCACACTCAAATGTTTACTTTGTGCCTTTGGTAAGTGCCGGGGTGAGAAGAGGTTTTAAAATAATTAGCCAATGCTTACTTTTACCGCATGCCTTTGGTAAGCGCAGGAGTGAGAAGAGGGTTTAAATTAATTAGCACCCCGGCGGCAATTCAAGGAAATACGGTCGGTTGAAAAGGATTTGCAAATCGTTGTATTCTGTCTTTGTTTACCATTTAAACAACGTGCCAACTTCACTGGTTTTGGGTTTTTAACTTGAAGAAAATGTTTTTTTAACTTGCTGAAAATTGTTTTTCTACATTGCAAATTGTTATAGTTTGTGGAACTTTTCAGTTTGTGGAACTTGTTTGTGTGTTTGTGGTAGTATTTTCACTTCACAGTTCCTTTGGAACAGATATGAACAACGTTCGAACGTTGAACTCGTCGCTGCTCACAATGCGGCGTCAGTTACCATGGCGACGCTCCGCTCGCTTTGTTACCAGACAGCTCGTCACCGACGCGAAGCGGAAAAAAGGAACCTTTCTGTGTGATGCGAAGGAATGGGAAATGTCGCCGTGGCAACGAGCGAGCGGCGACACAAACACTCTTAACGACATTTGACGTCGCTCATTAAGTCCCGCTGGCGTGACGGGGTGTCAAATTAAGAGTATCCCGTTTCTGGGATTTGTTAGAGCAAACTTTGTGTCGCTGAATGTGGCGCTTGGTGATGTTCGGCCATTTCTTTCTGAAGCAATCATTAGCCCTCTCTGTGGCAGCTGTGCATCATTACGTCGCTTACATATTTGCATGAAATCAATTACTCGGCTGTGCTTTACAGGACCGGTCCATTTACTGACACGTGCACATTAACCAAGCTCCACTGCACTTAAATGTAAAGTCATGACACACACACACACACACACACACACACACACACACACACACACACACTCACGCGCGCACACACACACACATTCTTGTATTTCTTACCTTCTTGAGACCTCCAAAAAAGGCCTACCTCTTTCCTCTTTAGGGACCACCCTTTCTAGATATATAAAGATGTTTATTTAGGTTCAAATCCCACCTAGTACCAACCTCGTCACGGCCGTTGTGTCCTGAGCAAGACACTTCACCCTTGCTCCTGATGAGTGCTGGTTGGCGCCTTGCATGGCAGCTCCCTCCATCAGTGTGTGAATGTGTGTGTGAATGGGTAAATGTGGAAGTAGTGTCAAAGCGCTTTGAGTACCTTGAAGGTAGAAAAGCGCTATACAAGTACAACCCATTTATCATTTATTTACAACATTAATAATATATACATACAAACCCCGTTTCCATATGAGTTGGAAAATTGTGTTAGACGTAAATATAAACGGAATACAATGATTTGCAAATCATTCTCAACCCATATTCAGTTGAATATGCTACAAAGACAACATATTTGATGTTCAAACTGATAAACATTTTTTTTTGTGTGCAAATAATCATTAACTTTTAGAATTTGATGTCAGCAACACGTGACAAAGAAGTTGGGAAAGGTGGCAATAAATACTGATAATGTTGAGGAATGCGTATCAAACACAGGTGTGCAGGCTCGTTGGGAACAGGTGGGTGCCATTATTGGGTATAAAAGCAGCTTCCATGAAATGCTAAGTAATTCACAAGCAAGGATGGGGTTTGGGTCACCAATTTGTAAGCAAATTGTCGAACAGTTTTAGAACAACATTTCTCAACGAGCTACTGCAAGGAATTTAGGGATTTTACCATCTACGGTCCGTGAAATCATCAAAAGGTTCAGAGAATCTGGAGAAATCACCGCACGTAAGCGATGATATGACGGACCTTTGACCCCTCAGGCGATACTGCATCAAAAACAGACATCAGTGTGTAAAGGATATCACCACATGGGCTCAGGAACACTTCAGAAAACCACTGTCAGTAACTACAGTAGGTCGCTTCATCTGTAAGTGCAAGTTAAAACTCTACTATGCAAAGCAAAACCCATTTATCAACAACACCAAAGAACACCGTTGGCTTCGCTGGGCCTGAGCTCATCTAAGATGGACTGATTCAAAGTGGAAAAGTGTTGTGGTCTGACGAGTCCACATTTCAAATTATATTTGGAAACTGTGAAAGTGGTGTCCTCCAGAACAAAGAGGAAAATAACCATCCAGATTGTTATAAGCGCAAAGTTGAAAAGCCAGCATCTGTGATGGTATGGGGGTGTATTAGTGCCCAAGGCATGGGTAACTTACACATCTGTGAAGGCACCATTAATGCTGAATGGTCCATACAGGTTTTGGAGCAACATATGTTGTCCCGCCCACCTAATTTTTATTTTATTTTCGAATTTATTAGCCTGTGGAAAAAGTTAATGTTGATATTTACCTCAGAAGGCTGCAAATAGAAAATAAGCATTAATTTGTTTAATGACATTTTATTTAATATACCACTGATGTTTTTTCGTTTGTTTTTTGAAAGTTGATTTAGCACTATTACGTTATATAAGCTCTGCCTGTTCCATGGGAGGAAGCCCGAGCAGTCACGGGGAGGACATGCAAACTCCACACAGAAAGATCCCGAGCCCGGGATTGAAACCAGGAATACTCAGGACTTTCGTATTGTGAGGCAGATGCACTAACCCCTGGTCCACCGTGCTGCCCTATTTAAGCCTTGCTTGTTCAATATTCATTGCAAAACTTGTTTGGGTCCCTATTCATTTGTTCAACCTTGGCCTGCGGCTTTGTTCAGTTTTACATTTTGGCCCACTCTGTGTTTGAGTTTGACACCCCTGCTGTAGATCGTTCCTTTTCACACATATTTACCTATTTTTTCTCCAAGGAAATAACACTATGTCACATACATTCATTTTATTGACAAAAAAAAACAAAAAACAATTTTTTTGAAAATTAATTTGATAGATTTGGAACACTTTATAATGGGACTTATAGTACTAGGACTGGATATGTGAGTGTTTTGCCTTTTCTCACTGGATATGGCTGACGTTTTTTGTGTCGGTCGATATCAATCATAATTGTTTTTTTTTTAATGATCTATCGAAAATCAGGACCAGGAGAAAAATACGTTAAAGGTCACCTTCATCTGATTATAATCCCCTCAGCTATCAAGGCAGAAAGAAAATGTCAACACAAGCATGGAAAACCCTCAAACAATTTAAACAAAATTGTAGAATCACAATAGGCTCTAGAGCATGGGTGTCAAACTTTGGTCAGCGGGCCAAATTTGCATTCGCCGCTAATACTCATACTTGCCAACTCTCCTGATTTTCCAACCATTCTCCCGAATTTCTCCAGATTTCCACCCGGACAACAATATTGGGGGCGTGCCTATAAGGCACTGCCTTTAGCTTTGTGTACAATATGTTGTCACGTCCGCTTTTCCTCCATACAAACAGCGTGCCGGCCAAGTCACATAATATATGCGACTTATACACACACTTATGTGAATGCCAGCATACTTGCTCAACAGCCATACAGGTCAGACTGTGGGTGGCCGTATAAACAACTTTAACACTGTTACAAATATGCGCCGCATTGTGAACCCACACCAAACAAGAATGACAAACACATTTCGGGAGAACATCTGCACCGTAACACAACATAGACACACCAGAACAAATACCCACAATCCCCTGCAGCACTAACTTTTCCGGGACACTACAATATGCACCCCCCGCTACCACCTAACCCCGCCCCCCACCCCCAACCCCACCCATCTCATTGTTATTTTATTTTAAGATTTATTAGCCTGTGGAAAAATGTAATGTTGTTACCTCAGAAGGCTGCAAATAGAAAAGAGGCATTAAATGTTGTATTTAAATTTTATTAATTTTACCATTGATGTTTTTCCGGGGGTTTTTTTGATGGTTGATTTTGCACTATTAAGTTATATAATTATTGCTTGTTCCATATTCAGTGTTAAAGCAAATCAGTGGAGCAAACTAAGCAATAATTAACAACGTATTCATGCACTTTCTCTTGCTACTTCAAGGCTTGAATGTTTTGATTCATTCATTATTGTTATTTTATTTTCAAATGTTTTATTAGCCTGTGGAAAAAGTTTATTTTGATATTTACCTCAGAAGGCTGCAATAGAAAAGAGTCATTCAATTTTTATTAAAATGTTGTTTGATATACCATTGATATTTTTTATTATTATTATTATTATTATTATTTGAAACTGGATTTTGCATGTCACTATAAAGTTATATGAGCCTTGCTTGTTCAATATTCAATGCAAAACTTGTTTGGGTCCCTATTAAAGGGTTCATTTGTTCAATCTTGGGCCGCGGCTTTGTTCAGTTTTAAATTTCGGCCCACTCTGTATTTGACTTTGATACCCCTGCTCTAGAGTAACAAAATAGTGCAAAGTGTGAAAATGTAAGAAACCTGAGAATAACTTTTTTTTCTGCAGGTTTAGTACCAGGAAGTTACGGCTGTGTAACATTAATTTGGTCCATTATTCTTACTGAAGTATGGAAATGATGTCAAGTTGTATGGGTATACGGGTACTAGTAAAGTACGGCGATACTAATGAATCATTTTGGGTACTATACTCTGTTTGAAAAATACCGGTTCCCTATTTTTTCTTTTTGATCGAGCATGACGGCGTGCCGTTGCTACAATATGACATTGCTGTTTTTACAAGTAGAGGAGCATGTTCGGCAGCACACAATCACAGATTACTTACAAGCAGACACGGTGTGTAGACAGACAGGGTATAACGGACGCATTTTGGCTTAAAAACTAACAATAAAGGTGAAACTATAACATTGAAACGCCCTCAGGCCATCGGCAGTCTGGAGTGTTTTAGCTGCTTTAAATCACTAATTTTGGTCACCATGGCGACAAATTTAATAGGTTTCTTACAAGTATCATCCCTGCAGGACGAGGAATAGCTAAACATGCTTCACTACACACCGTAGGACAGGAGTGTACAAACTATTTCCACTGAGGGCCGCACACTGAAAAATTAAAGCATTTTTATTTGTTTTTTTACCTTTAGGGCTCCCCTCAAGTTTGGTCCCGGGGACATGAAAGGGTCTCAGTCATTAAAATGTTAAATCCTAAATTTCAGTGGGGCAAAAAAGTGTTTAGTCAGCCACCGATTGTGCAAGTTCTCCCACTTAAAATGATGACAGAGGTCTGTAATTTTCATCATAGGTACACTTCAACTGTGAGAGACAGAATGTGGAAAAAAATCCAGGAATTCACATTTTACGAATTTTAAATAATTTATTTGTAAATTACGGTGGAAAATAAGTATTTGGTCAACCATTCAAAGCTCTCACTGATGGAAGGAGGTTTGGTGGCTGCGGGATTAGGTCTCTGCTTTTTGCGGATGATGTGGTCCTGATGGCTTCATCTGGCCAAAATCTTCAGCTCTCACTGGATCGGTTCGCAGCCGAGTGTGAAGCGACTGGGATGGGAATCAGCACCTCCAAGTCCGAGTCCATGGATCTTCTCCCGAAAAGGGTCGATTGCCATCTCCGGGTTGGGGAGGAGACCCTGCCCCAAGTGGAGTTCAAGTACCACGGAGTCTTGTTCACGAGTGAGGGAAGAGTGGATCGGTGCGGCGTCTTCAGTAATGTGGACACAGTATCGATCCATTGTGGTGAAGAAGGAGCTGAGCCGGAAGGAAAAGCTTTTAAATTACCGGTCGATCTAAGTTCCCATCCTCACCTACGGTCATGAGCTTTGGGTTATGACCAAAAGGACAAGGTCACGGGTACGAGCGGCCGAAATGAGTAACAGTTCGAGATGCCACCTCAGTAGAAGCATTTAAGTCTTACCTTAAAACTCATTTGTATGCTCTAGCCTTTAAATAGACTCCTGTTTTAGACCAGTTGATCTGCCGTTTCTTTTCTTTTTCTCCTATGTCCCACTCTCCCTTGTGGAGGGGGTCCGGTCCGATGGCCATGGATGACGTACTGGCTGTCCAGAGTCGGGACCCAGGATGGACCGCTCGTCCAGAGTCGGTACCCAGGATGGACCGCTTGCCTGTGACATGTCTGCGCTGCTGATCCGCCTCCGCTTGGGATGGTTTCCTGCTGGCTCCGCTGTGGACGGGACTCTCGCTGCTGTGATGGATCCGCTTTGGACTGGACTCTCGCGGCTGTGTTGGATCCACTATGGATTGAACTTTCACAGTATCATGTTAGACCCGCTCGACATCCCATTGCTTTCGTCCTCTCCAAGGTTCTCATAGTCATCATTGTCAAAGCTGGGTGTGAGTTTTCCTTGCCTTTATGTGGGCCTACCGAGGATGTCGTAGTGGTTTGTGTTGTGGTTTGTGCAGCCCTTTGAGACACTAGTGATTTAGGGCTATATAAGTAAACATTGATTGATTGATTGATTGATTGATTGATTCATAAGCTCTATTATCCGGAGGAGCTCAGAGTACAGCCGCTGCTCCTCCACATTGAGAGGAGCCAGGTGAGGTGGTTCGGGCATCTGGTGAGGATGCCACCCGAATGCCGTCCCTAGGCACGTCAGACCGGTAGGAGGCCACGGGGAAGACCCAGGACACGTTGGGTAGACTATGTCTCCCGGCTGGCCTGGGAACGCCTCGGGATCCCCCGGGAAGAGCTGGACAAAGTGGCTGGAGAGAGGAAAGTCTGGGTTTCTTTGCTTAGGCTGCTGTCCCCGTGATCCGACCTTGGATAAGCGGAAGAAGATGGTTGGATGGACGGAGTGAATCCTCTTGTCAGTCATCCACAGTCTTTGTCATTTCTTCATGTTTATCGAATGCAGCTTCTGCCATCTTGTGGAGTTTATTTAAAAACTACAGGAGGTTTCTTCAGCTGCTTTTGTTTTGTCTTTTGACTCTACAGACCGGATAATCCAGCGTTACGCCTGCTCACTGAGTCCTTGTATTTATAAAGTAGACACCACACAGACATCAATAGTTGTCAACACCCTATTATGCCCCTGGAATGCGTCTGTGTGCAACATGAGAGTGTGGTTAAAGAACAATTGAGGCTTCAATTAGAACATTTTTGGTGATCAAAAACAAAAAAATGAAAATATGACGTCTGTTTCTGTCACCAGCACATCAGCAGTCGGCGTCACAAAGACAGAGCTGCCGGCAAACCAGCCAAGCCCAAATACAGCCCTTACAGCAAACCACACAAAGGAACCACGAAACAGATGGTGAGTCCACAACACGTTAGTAGTCTTCTCTTTTGTTACTGCAAAATGTGCTTGTGATATCACATACTTAAAGGCAGTCTGATAGTTTATATATCAATGATGAAATATTAACATTAAACACATGCCAATAGGGCCGGTTTAGTTTACTAAATTGCAATTTTAAATTTCCCGTGGAGTTTATTGTTGAAAACAACGCGGAATGATGACGCCGACTGGCAGGAAATATTAGCGCAGCACCATTTGCAGCTAAAAGTCGTCTCTTTTCATCGAGCAATCAAACAGTATTCTGGACATCTGTGTTGCTGAATCTTTTGCAATTTGTTCAATTATTAATGGAGAAGTCAAAGTAGAAAGATGGAGTTGGGAAGCTTTAGCCTTTAGCCACACGAACACACTGTGATTCCTTGTTTAAAATTCCCGGAGGTAAAGCTTTAGATTAGATTATATTAGATTGTACTTTATTTATTCCGTCAGGAGAGTTCCTTCAGGAAAATTAAAGTTTTCTGCACAATCCCATTCAAGATCAGACAAACATTACAGGGAGACAGAACAGGATTGCTGACGGGTTCTGCCGGCTTCTAGCGCCCCTTACAAAAAAGGTGAGATACAGGTAAACAAGGGGGGGGGGGACTGGAGAAAAAAATAGAAGGTTAAAATAAAATAAAAAAATCAGTCTAAGCCTGGGGCCCGGAGAGGGGTCCAGACTGAGGCCAAGGGAATAAAACAACTCATAGCCATAGTACACATCCAGAGGGAAACATCAAAGAACACAAAGGACATTGAAGACATTAAAGCAGCAGATACAACCAGACACTTCTACATACAGCTATGAATAAAAAGTAAAATAAACATATACACTGTGGTGGCCTCTGCGGTGTTCCACGCCATCGTCCGCTGGGGTGGAGGGAGCATGGCCAGAGACAGGAGCAGACCCAACAAAGCAACCAAGAGAGCAGACTCCACTCTCGGCCGCCAACCAACTCTCGGCCAGTGTCCAGTCCGCAAGGATGAGCGAGGATACGTCAAGGTGACTGAGGTGTCCGACACCTGCTCACCCAGCCAAGACACCGCGAAGCCTCTCCGTCCCAGCGCTCAGTGCTAGCTCCGCAGCCCTGTCCCTCATCCGCATCTCCTCCAGTCCCTCCAAACAGACTCCAGTGTGGCAGAGACCCAGCAGCTGGTCTCCATGGCCAAAAGGCTCCCGGGAGGCAGATCCAGAAGTCCACAAAAAAGCACCATAGAAGTCATGAAAGTGCCCCCCCTTGTCACATAATCCCAAAGTGTTTTGGACCAAAAGGCAAAAAAATATAATAACACATGAAAACAAGAGGGAAGCACACAAGGAGGACACAAGAGCACAGAGCTCCTGCCAACAGCAGCCCCATCTAGGAAAAAAATAAATAAAAATTTTTTTAAACTATGGATCAGAGCGGTCAAGCGAACATGGTTCCCGACCACTTGTCAACCGGCAGGTTTCGGTGAGAAAATTGTGTTAAAAAGTCGCCTCTTACCGGAGATCTGTGGAGTTTGTGCCGTCCTTGTATCTGCCGTGACTTCCCTCAGACACTGGCCTCACGACACCCGGTGGGCACACCCCTCCAACTATCAGGTACTATTTAATCTCACTAAACACTAGCAACACAATAGAAAGATAAGGGATTCCCAGAATTATCCTAGTAAATGTGTCTAAAAACATCTGAATCCGTCCCAATGCAATCACTTTTTTTTTTTTTACTTTTATTATTTATTTTTTTGTAGTCCGTCGCTATCAATATCCTCAAACACAAATCTTTCATCCTCGCTCAAATTAATGGGAAATTGTCGTTTTCTCGGTCCGAATAGCACTTTTTGTTGGAGGCTCCCATTAAAACCAATGTGAAAATGTGAGGAGCCATCAACATGTGACGTCATCGTCTGCGACTTCCGGTAGAGGCAGGGCTTTTCTCTTAGCACCGAAAGTTGCAAACTTTATTGTGGATGTTCTCTACTAAATCTTTTCAGCAAAAATATGGCAATATCGCGAAATGATCAAGTATGACACATAGAATGGACCTGCTATCCCCGTTTAAATAAAAAAAATCTCATTTCAGTAGGCCTTTAAGTAGATCTTGTCACGTATGTAAATATAAAAACATCCACCAAAAATTCACAAAAAACAGCTCTTAAAAGAGATTTGTTTGTAAGTACTCTATCTCAGTAATTAGTAAGTATTGCAGGTGAGAGTTGCCCACGCAGACATTTTGTCAGGCCAAGAGGAAATAACTCTTGGAAAAGGCTGTTAGGGGGGAAGGTGGCTGTTATCCGTGTCGGCGAAATGGCTTTTGCTGAAACCCATCATTGACCGAGTTAACGGAGAGGAGCATCCCTGATGAGCGGCGACCTCTGAGATCACCACCCCCCCCCACCCCAAGCCCCTCGCCCGAGTCTGTGATTGATAACCCGTGACATCATCTGCTGTCCGGGAGCCGCGAGAGCGCCACTTTTTCATCACAGATACAGAAGATTAGGCCAGATAACTTTGGCCACCTTTGCACCCTATTAGCTGGCTGTGCTGCATGGCCGACGACAGCCTGAAATAACGCCGCCCGCTGCTATCTGCACACGTGAAGATCAGTGTGAGACGCTTTTGTCTTTTCGCAATCCTATTTCATCCGAGGCAATTGAAGTTGATCCTCCGTCATGTGTCAAAAACACTTTTATTACGGTCAGTCTACTCCTAACAAAATACGTCAAAAACAATTCTGAATTTTGAGGGCTGTGGTGAGAAAATGCTCTCTAAATTGTCTCCGTTAGTTTAAGTGGATTGTATTTTTATTTTTCTTAATGTTGCCTATTGTTCACATACATGGTCTTCTTTTTTATGCATTCTAAATTATAAATAACCTCTGGCAAGAGGTGGCTAACAATGCAGGTAATGAGGATTTAGATGATGACGGGTTATACTTGTATAGAGCTTTTCTACCTTCAAGGTACCGTATTTTTCGGAGTATAAGTCGCACCGGCCGAAAATGCATAATAAAGAAGGAAAAAAAACATATATACGTCACCCTGAAGTATAAGTCGCATTTTGGGGGGAAATTTATTTGATAAAACCCTGCACCAAGAATAGACATTTTAAGGTAATTTCAAATAAATAAAAAATAGTGAACAACAGGCTGAATAAGTGTACGTTATATGACCAAATAACCAACGGAGAAGGTGCCTGGAATGTTAACGCAACATATTATGGTAAGAGTCATTCAAATAACTATAACATAGAACGTGCTATACGGTTACTAAACAATCTGTCACTCCTAATCGATAAATCCGATGAAATCTTCTTCCTCGATGTCGCTTCTAAACAACTCTGCCAACCCCAAAGGTTTTTATAAGTTACCGCCAACGATGAAACGATCCATTTTAATAGCTACGGCAGTAGCATTTAGCAGTTAGCATTCCATGACCCACAATGCACTTCTTCCGTGACCCTCCCCCGCCGAATTTTTATTGGTTGACGTGTGAGTGGCGATTGCTGACATTTTCTTCGTCTCTTCCGCGAATGAGATAAATAATAATATTTGATATTTTACGGTAATGAGTTAATAATTTCACACTGCGACTTATATTCTGAAAAATACAGTACACAAAGTGCTTTGACACTTTTCCCACATTCACCCATTCACACACTGATGGCTGGAGCTGCCATGCAAGGCCCTAACCACGACCCAACAGGAGCAAGAGTGAAGTGTCTTGCTCAAGGACACAATGGCATTGACGAGGTTGGTAGAAGGTGGGGATTGAACCAGGAACCCTCAAGTTGCTGGCACGGCCACTCTCCCAACCGCACCACGCCGTCCCCTGGATTAGATTAGATTTGATCCATTCCGCCTATAAAAACTCCATCAATGCTAGTGGTTAGAGTTGTCTATAGCAGTGGTCCCCAACCAACGGGCCGCAGGAATTTTTTTTATTAATTTTTATAAAAAAAAAATATATATATATTTATTTATTTATTTTTTTTTTTTTTATTAAATCAACATAAAAAACACAAGATACACTTACAATTAGTGCACCAACCACAAAAACCTCCCTTTTTCATGACAAAAACGTCCCTTTTTCATGACAAAGAAAAAAAAAAAAAAGAAAGAAAAAAAAAAGATCCCCCTCACCCCCCGGGCCGCGGGACAAATTATTAAGCGTTGGCCGGTCCGCGGATACAAAAAGGTTGGGGACCAATGGTCTATAGTGACTATAAAAATGTGACCTGTTACCTCCCTGAAGGGTTGGAATTGGGGGTTGTATCAACAAAAATTATTCCCGGGCGTGGCCACCGCTGCTGCTCACTGCTCACGTGTTTATTTAACAGTGGTCAAATGCAGAGAATAATTTCGCCACACCTAGTGTGTTTGTGAGACAATCATTGGTACTTTAACTTAACTTTAACATTCATAGAAATATGTAATATTTACGAGTTTTGCTCAATTTAAGCAGACGGCCGCATATTCATTTTCACAATGTTCACTTTTCTACCTGTCCCTCATTTAAAAAATAAACCTCTGCATCACATTATGTCCCAAAGTAGTCATCGCCGTCTCTGGTGAAGTCTGCATAATTAGTAGTATTGTTGAAGGAAATAGTTGTGATCCATCCCGTCCATTTTCTACCGCTTGTCCCTTTTGTGGTCACGATGCGTCTGTCAAATTAATACGGGACCATATTGCTAAAATAATAATTACAAATAAATCATAAACACAAATTCCCCAAAAAACAAAAACACGTACGTTGCATATGCAGAGGACGCATATCGTCATTGATGTTTACAAAAAACACATACACATAGGCTGATATTATCGATGATTACAAAAACACGTAAGTTATTTACGCAAAGGCTGTATAGTATCATCAATGATTACAAAAACACATACGTCATGTACGCAGAGGCTGTATTCTGTCGATGTTTACAAAAACACGTAAGTTATGTACGCAAAGGCTGTATATTATCATCGATGATTACAAAAGCACGTAGTTACGTACGCAGAGGCTGTATATTATCATCAATGATTACAAAAACACGTAAGTTATGTACGCAAAGGCTGTTTATTATCATCGATGATTACAAAAACACGTAATTTATTTACGCAGAGGCTGTATATTATCATCAATGATTACAAAAACACACGTCATGTACGCAGAGGCTGTATTCTTTCGATGTTTACAAAAACACGTAAGTTATGTACGCAGAGGCTGTTTATTATCATCAATGATTACAAAAACACGTAAGTTATGTACGCAGAGGCTGTATATTATCATCAATGATTACAAAAACACACGTCATGTACGCAGAGGCTGTATTCGTTCGATGTTTACAAAAACACGTAAGTTATGTACGCAGAGGCTGTATATTATCATCGATGATTACAAAAACATGTAAGTTATGTACGCAAAGGCTGTTTATTATCATCGATGATTACAAAAACACGTAAGTTATGTACGCGGAAGCTGTATATTATCATCGATGATTACAAAAACACGTACGTTACATATGCAGAGGACGCATATTGGCATTGATGTTTACAAAAAAACATACACAGAGGCTGTATATTATCACTGATTACAAAAACACGAAAGTTTTGTACGCAAAGGCTGTTTATTATCATCGATGATTACAAAAACACGTAATTTATGTACGCATAGGCTTTATATTATCTTTGATGATTACAAAAACACGTAATTTATTTACGCAGAGGCTGTATATTATCATCAATGATTACAAAAACACACGTCATGTACGCAGAGGCTGTATTCTTTCGATGTTTACAAAAACACGTAAGTTATGTACGCAGAGGCTGTATATTATCATCGATGATTACAAAAACACGTAAATTATGTACGCAGAGGCTGTATATTATCATCGATGATTACAAAAACATGTAAGTTATGTACGCAAAGGCTGTTTATTATCATCGATGATTACAAAAACACGTAAGTTATGTATGCGGAAGCTGTATATTATCATCGATGATTACAAAAACACGTACGTTACATATGCAGAGGACGCATATTGGCATTGATGTTTACAAAAAAACATACACAGAGGCTGTATATTATCACTGATTACAAAAACACGAAAGTTTTGTACGCAAAGGCTGTTTATTATCATCGATGATTACAAAAACACGTAATTTATGTACGCATAGGCTTTAGATTATCTTTGATGATTACAAAAACACGTAAGTTATGCACACAGAGGCTGTATATTATCATCGATGATTACAAAAACACGTAGTTACGTACGCAGAGGCTGTATATTATCATCAATGATTACAAAAACACGTAAGTTATGTACGCAAAGGCTGTTTATTATCATCGATGATTACAAAAACACGTAATTTATTTACGCAGAGGCTGTATATTATCATCAATGATTACAAAAACACACGTCATGTACGCAGAGGCTGTATTCTTTCGATGTTTACAAAAACACGTAAGTTATGTACGCAGAGGCTGTATATTATCATCGATGATTACAAAAACATAAAAGTTATGTACGCAAAGGCTGTTTATTATCATCGATGATTACAAAAACACGTAAGTTATGTACGCGGAGGCTGTATATTATCATCAATGATTACAAAAACACGTACGTTACATATGCAGAGGACGCATATTGGCATTGATGTTTACAAAAAAACATACACAGAGGCTGTATATTATCACTGATTACAAAAACACGAAAGTTTTGTACGCAGAGGCTGTTTATTATCATCGATGATTACAAAAACACGTAATTTATGTACGCATAGGCTTTATATTATCTTTGATGATTACTAAAACACGTAAGTTATGCACGCAGAGGCTGTATATTATCATCAATTATTACAAAAACACATACGTCATGTACGCAGAGGCTGTATTCTATCGATGTTTACAAAAACACGTAAGTTACTGTTTGTACGCAAAGGCTGTATATTATCATCGATGATTACAAAAACACATACGTCATGTACGCAGAGGCTGTATTCTATCGATGTTTCCAAAAACATGTACTTTAGGTACGCAGAGGCTGTTTATTATCATCAATGATTACTAATAACTCGCACGCTGGTTAGAAGTAAGACTGCACATTTTTATCGAGGTTTGTAAAACTACATGACTTGGGTTTGCAGAAGACTGAACAAGTCGTATTTGTGTCGTTGTCAACGTTTACAGAAACTTAAACGTCAATATTGCTGGAAGACTAAATGATTGTCAGCGTTTAACAAAGACTTGGAATGATGTTAGACATTCCCAAAAACACTCGCATTCCGTTCCCAAAGACTGAAACTGTTTTACGAGTAGTCGTACATTGGGTTGATTGAAGACTAAATTGAGGACTAGAAAATATATTTGAGTCCTCTAACTCTAAAACCCTGGTTCTAAAATCATTGTGATGAGAACTTACGTGAAATTAGTTTACAGAAAATAATAATGCAAGTCCGTGTAAGACAAGTAATGTCGACTTACGCCTGTAAAAGTTGAGGACGTGACCTCCACCCAGGAGGCAGTTTCCACAGCTGGAAAGCACAAAGCGAAGCACAGTCAGGTGACAAATGGAGGGAAAAAGTTGGTGTCTGCTCATCGTCCTTGTGCTTTCTTGGAAGGCGCTCTAGAAAAGTCTCAGGAGTCATCAACACCATTCTTATGAACTATGATTACTTACTAGCCAGTCCTCAAAACGGTTCACTCATTAAGTCAGGAAAACTGTTCAAATTCAAACTGGTGTACTTTTCAGTCATCTGAGTACATAAGTGTTCACACATACAGTCGTGGTCAAAAGTTTACATACACTTGTAAAGGTTCCAAAAACGTCTACAACTCTTATTTTTTTGTGATAGAGTGATTGGAGCACATTTTTTGTTTCATCTGACCACAGAACTTTCCCCCAGAAGGTCTTATCTTTGTCCATTTAATGTCAGATGAAACAAAAAAATTAGCTGTTTGGCCACAATACCCCGCAATATGTTTGGAAGAGAAAAGGTGAGGCATGGTGGTGGTAGTGTTATCCTATGGGCCTGTTTTGCTGCCAATGGATCTGGTGCTTTACAGAGAGTAAATGGGACAATGAAAAAGGAGGATTACCTCTAAATTCTTCAGGACAACCTAAAATCATCAGGCCAGAGGTTGGGTCTTGGGCGCAGTTGGGTGTTCCAACAGGACAATGTCCCCAAACACATGTCAAAAGTGGTAAAGGAATGACTAAATCGGGCTAGAATGAAGGTTTTAGAATGGCCTCCCAAAGTCCTGACTTAAACGTGTGGACAATGCTGAAGAAACAATTCCATGCTAGGAAACCAACACATTTAGCTGAACTGCACCAATTTTGTCAAGAGGAGTGGTCAAAAATTCAAGCAGAAGCTTGTGGATGTCTACCAAAAGCACCTTATTGCTGTGAAACTTTCCAAGGGACATGTAACCAAATATTACGTACGTATTTTTTGACCCAGCAGATTGGTCACATTTTCAGTAGACCCATAATAAATTCCTAAAAGAACCAAACTTCATGAATGTTTTTTGTGACCATCAAGTATGTGCTTCAATCACAAAAAAATAAGAGTTGTAAAAATGACTGGAAACCCAAGACAGCCATGACATTATGTTCTTTACAAGTGTATGTAAACTTTTGACCAGGACTGTAGGTAGTACGATAGTACACTGTCAGTACTTGAATGGTGAGAGTGCACTGGAGACTTACCACCCTCAACAGTCGCCGTCTTGGTTAGGTTGCGGAAGGGGCAGAGCTAACACACCTTTCCCAACTTAAAAAAGGAGAGTAGAAAAAGTGGGTAAATACTGCAATGGTTATTTCTGCTAAGTGTAAAAATGACACAGTGTAGGGGGGCGTGGCCTGCGGGCTTAAAGCGGAATGGGGTGTGCCAGGAACGGCCTTGAAGACAGAGACAAGTGTGTAGATGGCCCTGGTGGGCCTTGTCATCTTTGCGAGAACGCTCGCCAAAGCTGTCAGGGGGTTGGCTTCCATCGTCTCAGGTGGACCGGCTTGACTGGGCGCCAAATTGTGGAGGTTGCCCTCCCGTGGGTCCTTCAGATCACCAATCATCGCCAGGAGTGTCGGATCAGGGTTTATTTTAATCGTGCAGCCGCTTACTTTCCAGCAATTGTCCGTGTCAGGCTCGCTCTCACTCCCGCTCCAACTACCTCTCTCCTCCCGGCTGCTGCTAATAAAGGGCGACAGTTGATTAGATGACAAGGCCCACCTGGGCCATCTACGCAAATGTCGCTGTCTTCGAGGCCAGTCCTGGCACACCCCGTTCCGCTACAGGCCCGCAGGTCACGCCCCCCTCCACCGACACTAAGGAACTTGGATCAACACTTCACTGTAAAAATGTACACATTGAAGAAAAAAAGTACTCGTTGCACTGTATGTACTAAAGGGTAGTGATGTGCGGATCAATACTGAAATAACGATACCACCGATACCAGGTCTTTATGCTCTAATATCGATCCTCAAATCAAATAGCGATACTTTAATTAAGAGCTGTCCAAACCTTTTCCACCCAGGGCCGCATACTGAAAAATCTATTATGTGGGAGCTATTCTATTTTCATTTTCTTTTATTCTAAAAAATGCTGAAAAAAGATATTGTTTCAGTTATGTATATAACTAACTATTAATAATAATATTGTTAATTATTAGTTAGATTTCAGCGCATTACATACCATTTTTTTAGCTTATTTTTTTTTACATGTTTTTATCAAATAAAATAAATCATTTCGACGTAAAATTAATAATTCCGACGTCCCACTGGGGTGAGTTTTTCCTTGCCCTGATGTGGGCTACGTACCGCGGATGTCGTTGTGGCGTGTGCAGCCCTTTGAGACACTTATGATTTAGGGCTATATAAATATTGATTGATTGATTGATTGATAATATAATTGTTCAACTGCATAACTTAGTGTGTTAAACATCCTGCCTGCTCAGTTACATATTTAACAGGATTTATTATAGTTGTTGTAATGTTTCAAAGTAATTAATTCACAGATTAATATTATTTCTATCTTTGATTTAAATAACTAACTAAAACCTTTTCATTTTTTATTTTTAGAGCTTCTACTATTTTAAATTTAGGGGTGTCTAAACTTTTTCCACCAAGGGCCGCATCATGAAAAGTCAAGTACGGGGGACCCTTTTAATATTTGTTTTAGTTTCAATAAAAATTATAAAAACAGATATTAAATATACAGACAAATCTGTTATAGGTGACTCGGTATATTATAACTAATTATTACCGTATTTCCTGGTATTGCCGCCGGGCATATAGTATGCGCCTGCCTTGAATTACTGCCGGGTCGAACTCGCTTACCAAAATAATCAGCGCATGCTTAGTATTACCACCTGGTCAAATTTGTGACGCTTCGCCTGTCATCATTTTCAAAATGGAAGAGGCTGATTTCAATACCGGCAATTTGAAATCGCATAAAGGGAAGAAGATTAAGAGCTATTCAGTAGGATTTAAGGTCCAAGCTTACATCACTCTCAAATTTTTACTGCATACCTTTGGTAAGTGAGAAGAGGTTTTAAAATAATTAGCGCATGCTTACTTTTACCGCACGCCTTTGGTACGCGGAGGAGTGAGAAGAGGTTTTAAATTAATTAGCGCCCTGGCGGCAATTCAGGGAAATACGGTAGTTGAAAAAATTCAGCTATTTTTATTACATTCCTATTTTTTTATCCTTACATTTTATTGATTTTTTTTTTAGTTATTATTTTTAGATGTCCGCAGTTTCCAAAAACAATTTGAAATGTCAGACCACAGAACACTTTTCCAATTTGCATCAATCCATTTTAGGTTAACCCGGGCCCAGAGAAGCTGGCGGCGTTTCTGGGTGTTTTTGATAAATGGCTTTGTGAAGCCTCTGCTCATTAAAAGAAAAGTGTGCAGAGTTTAATTTTCTGTGACTCAATCAAATAAGAGATGGATGGACATGAAGATGACGGAAACACTATCTCTTTTAAAAATCCAAACTTTGTGTAAATATTTTGACCAATACAAGACTTCTGACGAGCACATTCTCATACTTTCTGTAACACCCAGAAAGAAATTATGTCAGCCATCTTAAAAAGTCTCTCAACTATAATCTATGTGAATGAACCCAAAATTGTTTTGTTTGACATGAGGAAAACCTTACAATTTATTTATTTTCTTAATCTTTTAAATTGTATAAAACTAATTAGATGGCGAGTTATCGTGATGTAGAAAAATCCTATATTTTTAACCAACTTTCTATACTTTGAAATGCCAATTTTGATGCTCCTTTTAGACACATGTTTTTTTTGCGGCTAAATTAAATACAACATTAGCTCCGCATAAAACATTATGGGCCTGGTACCAGGTGTGCAATCCATGTTGCCTCTCCGTCTTCATGAATATGCTAAATATATGCTGCTCATCGAAACGCTGGAAATACTGGGAAGAGAAAATGCAAGTACAATTATTTAGCAGGCGCGATGTGATTTATCAACACTCATCACCGTTTTGGGAGCACTATTTTGCACGTTTAAAAAGCACACGCAAACTACTATGGGAGACGAGTGCAAAGACACACGATGGACAGAGAATCTTGCATTCTGCGTTCTGGACAGTAAGAAATAATAAATATCAGACATTGTCAATTCAGCAACATTCGTTTATAATATAGCTGCTAGCTGACTTAAGGGGCCAAAACCTATTTAAGATTTAGGGGTGTCTAAACTTTTTCCACCAATGATAAAAACAGATATTAAATATAAAGACAAAACTTTGTTATAGGTGACTAGGTATATTATAACTAACTATTGGTTAAAAAATGTCAGCTTTTTTGAAAAGGACACGCAAACTACTGTGAGAGACGAGGTCAAAGACACACGATGGAGAGAAAATCCTGCATCCTGCGTTTTAAACAGTAAGAAATAATAAACATTAGGGCATTGTCAATTCAGCTACATTGTTTTATAATATAGATGCTGGATGACTAAAGGGGCCAAAACCCAAAACCAGTGAAGTTGGCACGTTGTGTAAATGGTAAATAAAAACAGAATACAATGATTTGCAAATCATTTTCAACTTACATTCAATTGAATAGACTGCAAAGACAAGATATTTAATGTTCCATCCAACTGGTAAACTTAATTTTTTGCAAATATTAGCTCATTCAGAATTTGATTTGACAAAAGCTCTAGCTTTTTTTTCCCCCCAGCCTTGAACTTTATAGCTTGTACCTTTTAAGCAGAAAAATAGAAAAAATGTTTATACTTAAACTTATGCGGGGCTTTTATTTTTTTCAAAATTATTTGTAATTTTAAAGTGTTTAGTACAGTTCTCGCTGCAAAGTAGGAATTCTGATAGGTTGAATATGTTCAGAGTTAAAGCCCAAAAACATATTTTTATACCATTATTACAACCCTCTCAACACTTATATAGTCACTTCTACACTCAATGTGCAAAACCCCAAAACTAGTGAAGTTGGCACAAATCGTAAAAATAAACAAAATACAGTAATTTGCAAATCCTTTTCAACTTATATTCAATTACATAGACTGCAAACTGTGTTACTTTTTGCAAATATTAGCTCATTTGGAATTAGATGCCTGCAACATGTTTCAAAAAAGCTGGCATGGGTGGGAAAAAAGACTGACAAAGTTGAGGAGTGCTCATCCAACACTTGGAACATCCCACAGGTGAACAGGCTAATTGGGAACAGGTGGGTGCCATGAAGCAGCTTCCATGAAATGCTCAGTCGTTCACAAACAAGGACGGGGCGAGGGTCACCACTTTGTGAACGAATGTGTGAGCAAATTGTTGAAATGTTAAAGAACAACATTTCTCAACAAGCTATTGCAAGGAATTTAGGGATTTCACCATCTACGGTCCGTAATATCTTCAAAAGGCTCTGAGAATCTGGAGCAACCACTGCACGTAAGCAATGATATTACGGACCTTGGATCCCTCAGGCCGCACAGCGTCAAAAAGCGACATCAGTGTGTAAAGGATATCACCAAATGGGCTCAGGAACACTTCAGAAAACCATTGTCAGTAACTACAGTTACAGTTTAAAACTCTACTATGCAAAGCCAAAACCATTTATCAACAACACCCAGAAATGTTGCCAGCTTCGCTGGGCTCTAGCTCATTTAAGATAGACTGATGAAAAGAGGAAAAGTGTTCTGTGATCTGACGAGTCCACATTTCAAATTGTTTGTGGAAACTGTGGACGTTGTGTCCTGCGGACCAAAGAGGAAAAGAACCATTTGGATTGCTACAGGTGCAAAATTGAAAAGCCAGCATCTGTGATGGTATGGGGGTGTATTAGTGCCCAAGGCATGGGTAACTTAAACATCTGTGAAGGCACCATTAATTCTCAAGGTACATACAGGTTTTGGAGCAACACATGTTGCCATCCACGTAACATTATCATGGACGCCCCTGCTTATTTCAGTAAGACAATGCCAAGCCACATGTTACAACAGCGTGGCTTCATAGTACTACACTGGCCTGCCTGTAGTACAGACCTGTCTCCCATTAAAAATGTGTGCGCATTATCAAGTCTAAAATACCACAACGGACTGTTGAACAACTTAAGCTGTACATCAAGCAAGAATGGGAAAGATTTTCACCTGAAAATCTTCAAAATTTGCTCTCCTCAGAGTGTTGTTAAAAGGAAAGGCCATGTAACACAGTGGTAAAAGTCCCCCTTCTGACAACTTTTTTGCAATGTGTTACTGCCATTGAATTTTAAGTTAATGATTACCGTATTTCCTTGAATTGCCGCAGGACATATAGTGTGCGCCTGCCTTTAATTACTGCCGGGTCAAACTCGCTTCCCAAAATAATTAGCGCATGCTTAGTATTACCGCCTGGTCAAACTCGTGACGTCACCAGTGACACCCTGTCATCATTTTCAAAATGGAGGAGGGTGATTTCAATACCGGTAATTTCATATCGCATAAAGGGAAGAAGATTAAGAGCTATTCAGTAGGATTTAAGGTCCAAGCTTACATCACACTCAAATTTTTACTGCGTGCCTTTGGTAAGTGCCGGAGTGAGAAGAGGTTTTAAAATAATTAGCGCATGCTTACTTTTACCGCATGCCTTCGGTAAGCTCACGAGTGAGAAGGGGTTTTAAATTAATTAGTGCCCCGGCGGCAATTCAAGGAAAACATTAAATATCTTGTCTTTGCAGTCTTTTCAAGTTAAAATTGATTTGCAAATTATTGTATTTTGTTTTTTATTTGCCATTTACACAACGTGCCTATCCTGAATAGTTCCGTTAGTAATTCAAATACTTTTTAAAAGTAATTTTCAGAACCATGTGTATTTTGATCAGTAAAAACCCACTTGATCCAACTTGTATTCCATATCACCGGGGTACCTAATGAAGTGCCCCCCTCCCTCCCACGCACTGACCTTGTTTTGTCCTCCAGCAGGTCAAGCTGACCTTGGGCAAAGAGCAGCCGTGCACGCCCCTCGCCGCCCAGCTGCTGCCCGCCCACCTGGCGGCCATGGCCGCCGCCATCAGCAACACCTTCGCGCACCGCGCCCCACGCGGCGTCCCAGGCCCCGCCCTTTTCCAGACGCCGCCCCTCCACGCTGCTCTGCTCCGCCCCGCCCCCGGGCCCGTCAGGACCTCCCACCCTCAACTCCTCTTCGCCCCCTACTGACTCCCCCGCGGCCCCTCCCCCACTGGACCAGCACTCCGACCAGTCTATGCATTCAGGGTTCATGCCGTTCACGCCGCTCCTGACGGCGCCGCGCCAACAGCTCACGGGCAGCCTCCTTTTGACGCCCAACGGCCATCGCGGACTTGACGGCGATAATATAAACCGTGTTGGAACTATGCAGACTTCACCGTGATGTTCCCGTCGCTCACTTCCTGTCCGCACTTTAACCTCTGTTGATGTGCACGTTAGACGCTAGACCGTGTTTGATGGTGACCGTGTGTGTTGTTTTTCTATTTGTCCTTACACATGCGTGCATGTGTGTGCGTGTGTGAGAGAATGTTCCATCCGCCACGAGGTGGGACGGAACCGACGGACCACCAGTGCTTGTGTGTTACGTGTTTCTGTGTCACGGTGAAACGTTTGAAAGAAATAAAAGAGTCCTACTTTGTTAAAAAGCGCTGCAGCTTGGTATCCTTGAAGCGAGCGAAAGTCTCAGGTAATTGTCTGGGTTCGTCGGCGGCTCGCCCCCCCCCCCCCCCCCCACTACCAACCCTGTAAGTCCCAAAGAGAAAGAGATGATAGAGTATTATCTGCTCACAGATGCTACCTGGTGGTTGCTTCGACGTTGGGAAGGCTGTTTCCCGGCTGGCCTGGGAACGCCTCAGGATCCCCCAGGAGGAGGTGGACGAACTGGCTGGGGAGAGGAAATTCTGGGCTTTTCATCTTAGGCTGCTGCCCCCACGGTGCCGCTCACACTGGTGAATGAATGATGAATGAATGAAAGGTGGTGGTCGGAGGGGCTGTAGGCGCAAACTGGCAGCCACGCATCCGTCAGTCTACCCCAGGGCAGCTGTGGCTACAGATGTAGCTTACCACCACCAGGTGTGAATGAATGATGGGTTTCTACTTGTCATATATATATATACATATACACATAAATACATATATACATATACACACACACATATACATATATATATATATATATATATATATATATATATACACATACATAATAATCGAAGTTAATCGCACTATTTGTCCAATTAATCGCGATTAACTGCATTGTATACGCAAAGCCCAATAATGAATTCAAAAGTACTGTGTAATGCACCTTTATTGGAATATTCTCCCACATGAACAAAAGCTGAGATAGGCGCCAGCGCCCCCCGCAACCCCGAAAGGGAATAAGCGGTAGAAAATGGATGGATGGATGGATGAACAAAAGCGCCAAAACATTTGTTGTGCAAACAAATTTAAATCAGTCCTTGTTAAACAGTAGCAGTTAAATAGCATATTTTATGAAAATCAACTCAAAAAATGTAAATACAAACATTTAAGCTTATTGCCACTGGCAGGGTATTTAAGTTATCCTGTTTGTTATGGAAAATAAATATAATCTACATACAAATCTCTGAGCCACAATCATAACATCTGAACAGGCAATTTCTGAG
>NC_084621.1:25946371-25988871 GCF_033978795.1 Nerophis ophidion | reverse complement strand
TTGAATATAGTATACTGGGTTTAGTCTATGTTCTTTCATTCCATTGAATGCCCTGAGTATACCCAGTTAGTATGTCCCATTCAAGTATTAGCACGATATTGTTTGTATTTTATTTTTTCAACAAACCGAAAGTCAGAGTCAATGATATTTCGTCTATAAAAGGTACCTCAACGTCTCCCCTCTTGTTTATTTTGTACACAAATGTGACACCAGGACAAAAATCACTGTTAGTTTGTTAAATGGATTTGCAGTTCGACATGTCTGGGAACTCCACCGACAGATCCTTGATATCACTCGACCAACCTTTGTTTGATAGCGTAAAGGTATCTACCTATTCCATTGTATTGTTTAAATGTATTGTTAGTATCTGCTTTTTGCAGGAACATCTAAGCTTTTTGCGTACTCGCCATCATGGTTTGGTTGACCACCACTGGTTTTCACATCCAGGAGGAAGTCACGTGACGGAATACAAGTAATTGACATATTGGGCCAGTGAGCTGCTGCATCGCCTCCGAGCAGGTCAAGATAAAATTCTAGATAACCGAGAAGTTGTTCATCTTTGACAACCAACTTTTGAGCCCACAGTTTTTTACATGAGTGAAGATTGTGATTAATTCCTCATTTAAATGGGAAGATTTAAAAACATTCCATCAGTCGGCATCCCAGTCAGAGCAGACATTGTACAGTAAGCGATTGTTTTTTTGTACTCAGTCTGTATTTTTTGTTCAGCACTTAGCAGTACGGTGCAGCGTCTTCAGTAATGCGGACGTTGTACCGATCCGTTGTGGTGAAGAAGGAGCTAAGCCGGAAGGCAAAGCTCTCAATTTACCGGTCGATCTACGTTCCCATCCTCACCTATGGTCATGAGCTTTGGGTCATGACCGAAAGGATAAGATCACGGGTACAAGCGGCCGAAATGAGTTTCCTCCGCCGGGTGGCGGGGCACTCCCTTAGAGATAGGGTGAGAAGCTCTGTCATCCAGGAGGAACTCAAAGTAAAGCCGCTGCTCCTCCACATCGAGAGGAGCCAGATGAGATGGCTCGGGAATCTGGTCAGGATGCCACCCGAACGCCTCCCTAGGGAGGTGTTTAGGGCACGTCCAACCAGAAGGAGGCCCAGGACACGTTGGGAAGACTATGTCTCCCAGCTGGCCTGGGAACGCCTCGGGATCCCCCAAGAAGAGCTAGACTAAGTGGCGAGGGAGAGGGAAGTCTGGGCTTCCCTGCTTATGCTGCTGCCCCCGCGACCCGACCTCGGATAAGCGGAAGATGATGGATGGATGGATGGATGGACTTAGCAGTACTGCAAAATACATAAATATTACACGTTATTACATACAGTATGTACTTAAAGCGTGTATATGAAACTGAGGTTTTGGGGTGTTTTTAGAGTGTTATGAATGCAGAATAGAACTAATCTCATAAGGATTGTGAATGATGGACTAAAAAAAAAAAAAAAACTGCAGTTCCCATTTAAGGGAGAGATCCAAAGTGACGACAGATGCTTTCTGTCGTCTGTCGTCTCGCTCACTCTCCAAATGCTTTTTTGGGTACACACAGAAATTCGGCTGCGTTTACTAGAAAGTAAACAGAAACATGGTGTCGTTATTGTCTGAAATTTGCTGCTTGTAAAGTTAAAGTAAACGATCATAAAAGGACGATGTCACTGGTAGAAGATGTCTTACATTTACATGGACTGGTGAGTCATGGGGTGGCGGAGTACCTGCAAGATTCCAATCTCCTAATAGAATCTTCCAGAAGCAGATCTGATCTCTTCTTTGCAGGATAACACGGTAGGCTGTAGAACACTGGGAGCTAGCAGCGACACGACAGCTCACACTTATTTTAACTGCAAATTAATGAAGAGATTTAATGCGATGCAGGTGTTAGCTTTGGAAAGAACATTTTAGGGTGATTGCATTTTTTTTTCTTCTCTCCCTCAGAATTGAGTGATTCCATAAATGTCCAAAAATGAAACGGTTACAGACGACCACTATTTATTTTCTTAACAACTGAATAAACATTATCTCAGTCTGCCGATTCCATGATTTTTGCCAGGGGTTGTATTTTGGGCTACTTGTAATATCACTCAAAACTATGCCAAAGAAACAAAGTCTATGACAGAAAACCAGCAAATTCAGCTGAACTGCACCATTTTTGTCAAGCGGAGTGGTCTAAAATTCAAGCAGAAGCCAGTGGATGGTTACCAAAAGCGCCTTATAGCAGTGAAACTTGCCAAGGGACATGTAAGCAAATATTAACATTGCTGTATGTCACATTTACAGTAGATCCAAAATAAATTCCTAAAAGAACCAAACTTCATAAATGTTTTTTGTGACCCAAAAGTGCTCCAATCACTCTATCACAAAAAAGTAAAGAGTTGTAGAACCTATTTTGAAATTCAAGACAGCCATAACATTACGTTCTTTACAAGTGTATGTAAACTTTTGACCACGACTGTACATTTTAGACAAAAATCGCCCATCCCCTGTGAAAATATGTACTTCCAAGAGTACTAACTGCGATTAGTAATAATATTTCTTTCCTGCCGCGTCCTGCACACATCCTGATAAAACCGGTATCTTCAGGCAGCTGTGTTCCGTCGCCGTAGTCAGCCCCGCAGCTCTTGTGTCGGCGCGGAAAGTTTGTCGGAGTCCGCAATCCTCCTCGAGGGAGCGCGGCAGTAATGAGGCGGTCACCGTGGCAACACACCGGTGGATGTGGCAGTCGTGTTGACCTTTTGAGGTCAAAGCCTGCGTTTTGTCAGGACGTGTCCAGTAGGAACACTTTGCGTGTAACATTAATTCATTATTAGATTACACACCCCGTTTCCATATGAGTTCGGAAATTGTGTTAGATGTAAAAATAGACAGAATACAATGGTTTGCAAATAAGTTTTAACCCATATTCAGTTGAATATGCTACAAAGACAAGATTTTTTTTTGCAATTAATTATTAACCTACAATTTCACGGCTGCAACACGTGCCTAAGTAGTTAGGAAAGGGCATGTTCACCACTGTGTTACAACACCTTTTCTTTTAACAACACTCAATAAACGTTTGGGAACTGAGGAAACTAATTGTTGAAGCTTTGAAAGTGAAATTCTTTCCCATTCTTGTTTTATGTAGAGCTTCAGTCGTTCAACAGTCCGGGGTCTTTGTTGTCGTATTTTAAACTTCATAATGCGCCACACATTTTCAATGGGAGACATGTCTGGACTGCAGGCGGGCCAGAAAAGAACCCGCACTCTTTTTTTTACGAAGCCACGCTGTTGTAACGCGTGCTGAATGTGGCTTGGCATTGTCTTGTTGAAAAAAGCAGGGGCATCCATGAAAAAGATGGCGCTTAGATGGCAGCATATGTTGTTCCAAAACCTGCATGTACCTTTCAGCATTAATGGTGCCTTCACAGATGTGTAAGTTACCCATGCCTTGGGGACTACTGCACCCCCATACCATCACAGATGCTGGCTTTTGAACTTTGTGTCGATAACAATCTGGATGGTTCGCTTCTCATTTGGTCCTGAGGACACGATGTCGAATATTTCCAAAAACAATTTGAAATGTGGACTAGTCAGACCACAGAACACTTTTCCACTTTGCATCAGTCCATGTTAGATGATCACGGGCCCAGAGAACCCGGCGTCGTTTCTGGATGTTGTTGGTAAATGGCTGAATTATGGGCTGAAAATGATTTGCAAATCATTATATTCCGTTTATATTTACATCTAACATAATTTCCCCACTCATATGGAAACGGGGTTTGTATATTGTCAAAAGAATTAAGTCCAACCTGTGATTTAGCAATGAAAGTCCAATACCGCCCTCACGTGGTCGTCACTGGGAATGGTGGGTGATCCGGCGAGAGCAAAAAGGCGCACAAGAAGTTTCTTAATTGAATTTATTAAGTTGTAGGTGATCGGTCCATCATCATAATTGTGTGTTTTCATCGTTAAAATCCACCTTGCTGTAACGGAGCTGAGAGTTAGCGGCTCACAACATCGCTCGTATAAAATGAAGACATGATGATCAACACTGCGATGCAACATTCCTGTCCAACGTGGCGCCGCAGAGGGCTGGTTTGTTTTGTTGTTAACACTACACAGAGCTAATAGTTATTATAGAAATAATGAAGAAGAAAAAAAAAAAAGACCACCACAGCTTTACGCTTTGACCAGTTTGGAGATGAGAAGAGAATATGAAATAAAACCAAAAAGCAACAAAGACCCCTCAAGACTGTACAATTGTTCGGAATCTCTTAGCGAGCCTCGTGGTTGTTTAGTCCACAGTCCCAAATCCAGGTCTCTTCCCCCCACGACCCCGGACTGACGGACAGAGACGTCACAGAGCGGGACGTTCCACATCTTCTCTTCCAATTACAAAGCGCAACGGGAAGCATCTGGTGGACGCGCGGAGGCCTCATCGTTGCAACATTTTTTTCCACAGAAGAAGAAGAACCGCTTTTGTTGGGGTTAGTCACTGAAAGGAGTGCGCTCACAGTGCATCAAGGGTGGGTGTGGCTGACGAGGCCCCCCCCTTTCACGCCGGCAGGCTGGTCTCGCTTCAATGTGGGGGTTAGTTTTTTTGTTGTTGTTCAGGCGTTTGTAGTGATAACATGCATCCTTTATACTATTCTTAAAAAAAAAGTTTGTTTAAAAAAAAAAAAAAGGACATTAAGAACAAACAAAAAGGTTTTAGAAATGCAGCTTTACAAAGTCTTTCGCTATCCACAAGGGTGGGGTAAGGACAAGGTTTGACGTCGGGAATTTGAGAAAGCCAATGTGTGTGAGGGTGTGTGTGTCTGTGTGTTGGGGGCGGGAGGGGGTCTTCTTAGTTACTGCAGCACTTGCGGCTGTTGGCCTGGTTCGTCTCCGTCAGGTCCACGCCCCGGTTCCGCCCGCCGCTGGCGCCGGCCGCTAGTGGTTCGTTCTTGGGGAGCTTCTTGGCTGCGATGACATCATCACACATGCGTTTACCTCCATGCATCTGTTTTGTCAGGATGGGTCTCCCTCCACTTAATAAAAAGGCGGCAAGGAACCGTAGATTACCACAATGTACCTTGGATGTTCCCAATGGTGCCAATTCACAAATGGATGAAGGAACATTACTGGTGGAGTTGCTCCGCCCAGTGGCGAGGTTGCTAAATTACACTTTTCTGAACCCTTTACCAAAAACATTTATTGACAAAATACCAAGCTACCATTTGATAGTTACATAAGCCTGTGCTGATAAACTTTGCTTGACCATATGTTGACCTACCAATTATTGCTTGAAATATGCCAAATTATACAGCATTATTCACATATGAATAACATAAATACAGTCTATTATACAGCATTATTCACATGTGAATAACATAAATACAGTCTATTATACAGCATTATTTACACGTGAGTAATATAAATACACTACTATACAGCATTATTCACATGTGAATAATATAAATACAGTCTATTATACAGCATTATTCACATGAGAATAATATAAATACAGTCTATTATACAGCATTATTCACATGTGAATAACAAATACAGTCTATTATACAGCATTATTTACACATGAATAATATAAATACACTATTATACAGCATTATTCACATGTGAATAATATAAATACAGTCTATTATACAGCATTATTCACATGTGAATGACATAAATATAGTCTATTTTACAGCATTATTTACACGTAAATAATAAATACAGTTTATTATACAGAATTATTTACATGTGAATTTACACTTTTTCATAACATGGTCACTACTGCCTAGTTTCTCTTGTTATATTCTTATTTTACTGTTATAATTTCATTCCCATTGTTGCTTTTTATCTTTATAAATGTTTATATTTTTCTATTTTGTTTCCATTCATACCCCCATTATTTACTTTCTAAATTAATCTCAACTCTGTACACTGCTGCTGGAATTTTAACTCTCCTGAAGGAATCAATAAAGTACTATCTATCTATCTATAATATAAATACATTATACATTTAAGTCCAGTCAAAAAGGAACATACGCATTATAAAGTCTGATGGCTGTCAGATGAATATTAGTTGATATTAAAGTTTAAACAGTAAATGTGTTTTTAATGTCAAAATGTAAAGAACAAATACATTTAGTAAGAAATTATTGGCCCTGCGACAAGGTGGTGACTTGTCCAGGGTGTACTCCGCCTTCCACCCGAAATGCAGCTGAGATGGGCACCAGCACCCCCCGCGACTCCGAAAGGGACAAAGCGGTAGGAAATGGATGGATGGATTAAATAGCCATAATAATTCAAGTATACTCTCTCCAATGCAATACACTTGTATTTCTCGTATACTTTAACATTGTCACTCTATTAATCAACTTTTATTTGTACAGCCCTAAATCTAAAGTGCCTTGAAGGGCTGCATTTTAATTGGAATCCAAGCTTTGAAACAAATATACTGCTAGCAAATTTTTGCAAATGATTAAAAATCACAACCAAAACCAATAAAATAGGTATGTCTATGCGTTAAAGTGGGGCAAACGACCTTCAAATATACACAACCAAAAGCAATAAAATAGGTTATATCTATAAAAGGTGGAGGACCTTTAAATATACACACACAACCAAACCAATAAAAAAAATAGTTAAGTTATTGTGACCAAAATCATCACAATATTGTTGAATGTGCTCAAAAACTACTTATGCTCACAATGAAATATGTTAGCCAAGTTGTATAGTTTTGTTTTAAACCTAAAATAAATAGAGACAAAACACTTTCTTGGCAGAGGAAAAATTAAATATTGTTACAGCTTCAGAAGAGGCATATTATTTTTATGTGTGTGTTTAAATATGTTTATCTTCTTCGGTTTGCATTTGGAAACGTTTTAAAAAAAAAATTTTTATTAATGCAAATTAGGCAGCCATTTTTTTACGCCCTGTTTAAGTGACATCACACGAGTTCACTTCCTGTTGAAGACACGTCTGTTTCTACTCGGAACAGTTTGGTTTACATCGATCACTTTGGTCAAAGGCAGCACAGCCTTTACATTCAATGTGAATATTATATCTTAGTTGTTTAGACAACAATGTGTTTATTCAAGTTTAGATTAAGGTAACGGGGAAGGACATCAATGTCTATTGCTTTCATGTCAGCATTAAAGCTACCTTGTAGGGTATACTAATAAAATACAGCGGTACAATCCATCCATCCATACATTTTATACCGCTTGTCCCTTTCGGGGTCGCGGGGGGTGCTGGAGCCTATATAAAACCGTACTATACTGCTTCTGAAAAATTACCGGTACATTTTTCGTTGTGACATTGCTGGTAAAACGAGCAGAGGCACATGTTAAGCAACACACATAAGAAACAGCACAAATATAGAAAAGGAAGAATGGACGCATTTTGGCTTAAAAACAAACTATAAAAGTTGAAGCGCTGCTCTGCAAGAGGTGCTTCGCTATTGGTCTTGTTAGCCGTTAGCTAGCTAGCAGCTAATGTCCATTTGCAGTCGGTAGAGTTTTAGCTACACTATATTGCCAAAAGTATTTGGCCAACCATCCGATTGATGAGAATCAGGTGCCCCAATCACTTGGCCCGGGGTATAAAACCAGACTGTGCAGACTGTTTCTACAAACATTTGTGTAAGAATGGGCCGCTCTCTGCGATTTCCAGCGGGGAACTGTCATAGGATGCAACCTGTGTAACAAATCCGCCCGTGAAATGTCTTCGCTCCTCAATATTCCGAAGTCAACTTTATTATAAGAAAATGAAAGAGTTTGGGAACGACGGCAACTCAGCCACCAAGTGGTAGGCCACATAAACTGACAGAGAGGGGTCAGCGGATGCTGAAGCGCATAGTGCTAAGACTTTCTGCACAGTCAGTTGCTAGAGAGCTGCAAACTTCATGTGACCTTCCAATTAGCCCATGTACAGTACGCAGAGAGCTTCATGGAATGGGTTTCCATGGCCGAGCAGTTTTCTCTAAGCCATACGTCACCAAGTCCAATGCAAAGCGTCGGATGCAGTGGTGTAAAGCACGTCGCCACTGGCCTTCTCTGGAGTGATGAATCACGCTTTTCCATCTGGCAATCTGATGGACCAGTCTGGGTTTGGAGGTTGCCACGAGAATGCTACATTTTGGATTGCATTGTGCAGAGTGTGAAATTAGGTGGAGGAGGAATTATGGTGTGGGGTTGTTTTTCAGGAGTTGGGCTTGGTCCCTTGGTTCCAGTGAAATGGATTTTGAATGCTCCAGGATACCAAAACATTTTGGACAATTCCATGGGATGGCACTTCAAGTTCATATGTCAGTAAAGGCAGGTGGCCAAATACTTTTGGCAATATAGTGCACTTCTAACTCATTAATCCTCGCCACCATGACGACAAATAAAGTACATTTCTTACAAGTATTATTCCTGCAAGACGCAAGAGGATACAATAGCCAACCGCTAACAGCAAGGTAGCGCTCCTGAATGTAAACAAATTCTATGGGTGGGTGTACATACACAGACTGTAACGATACCAAGTACAAGGGCAGTACATAGTTGATACTACAATGATTACATCGATATTTTGAATATCACAAAATATTTTGTCTTTTTATTGTTTATAAACCTAGGGAATACATCTATGGACACAGTAGATTAATCATGACCAATGTATGATTGGTTATCTCCAAATGTGTACTATCACCCAAAAGTTATGCATATTATCAAGAATAATAAGTAGATTAATGATCCGTTTTTTATTAGTCCCTCATAATTTTGGCAAAATAATAGAATGGGAAATGACACAATATGTTACTGCATATGTCAGCTGACAAATTAAGAGCCTTTATTTGTTTACTTACTGCTAAAAGAAAAGTTGTCTGGTATGTTTAATATCTTATTTAACGAAAAAAATAATTTGATTGCATTAAGAGTTGATTTTCATTTTTTTGTTCGGTTAGTTAATTTTATCCTCTATCGGACCAGGTCTAGTGGAATAATGTGTTTGAGGAGACACATACCAATGGCCATGAATATCTCGTTGACGTTCATGGAGGTCTTTGCCGACGTCTCCATGAAGAGCAGGCTGTTGTCGTCGGCGTACGACTGTGCGTCCTGTCAACGTAGGAACAACATTGTCAACTTACTTTTTGGAACAAAATCAACGTCAAACATTTGCTAAAGAGCAACCACTTCTCATATGACCCACTTTTTGTATGATTTGGTTCTTTAACACAATCTTTTGCACAAGACTTTCTTTCCCCCAGGGGTCGAATACCATCTTAGTTATCGTACGGCCAAACATTCCACGTAACAAGCCTGTCCGCTAGCCTGCGTATCATTTTACATAATTTAGTCTCCAAACTAAGAATTCACGTGCTGGTGATTCATTCTGTGTATTTCTTTTACTGAGTAAGACTGCATAGTAATCCACCATGGAGCCAAAGAAAGTTGAGGTTACCAGCACTTTGATAAAGAAGATGAGAAACCCAAATAAATTCCAGCAAAGTACAAAAAGTGTGTCCTATCTCGCCGCCAACAAGAATCTTTAACAACATTTACACCAAGGGTCTCCAAACTCTTTCCTACCATTTTTAAAAAAAATTTATTCTGTAAAAACATATTTGAAGATAGGACTTTGAGTCAGCTTTCTTTATTTATTTATTTTATTTCTTTTAGTTTATTTCGAACATGAACACACTTCCAGTATAATACATCACTATTTCATATGATTTCTCTTTACATCATGTCCGAAAAGGAGCAGGAAGAAGCAAAGCTTATTTAATCCTACCCCTTTCCCACTTCAGAGCAAATATATACATTCATTTACTGACCTTTTTATGGTAAAATGACATACACGAATGAGTAATACAACAGTTTTGTAATATGCAATTAATTCTGGTCAGTCAGTCATTATAAACATGCTGAGATGAAGAATATCTTATTTTCAATAATATACCTGTTTATATTGACAAATGTGCTGTTTTAGACCAAAATATTGTTAAATTAAGGACACCTATTAAGTATGTCTTGCATGTGTGCTACTGTGTGCTTAGCTGCTAGCTTCTATAATATACAACATATTTACCTTTTTAAATGACTTGACTTGGGCTGGGATGATTTGTCTACTAAGTAGACGTCATGTACCTTGCATCAATGTGTTGGGAAAAGATGGCCGCCCACGCAGAAAAAAGATAACACTGTGTTCTAATCAAATTTGAATATGCTGCTCCCTTGGAGACTTTGAATCTGTATTTAATATTTTATACTGGTTTGTATTTACAAATGTGCTGTTTTAGACTGCATTATTGCTAAATTAAGGACACTTATTAAAAGGTGGGGGAAATAATCGATTATTAGATGCTTTGCAAGTCAGACATTTATTCGGATTATAGAATCGATTAGTAAACATCACTAATCGATAATCGATTAGTAAACATCACTAATCGATAATCGATTGATTTATTGTAAATAACGCAGACAGTTCTAAAATTTGGCTGAGTGCCAAGAGACACCTCACTAGGAGATCCGACCAGCTCATTTACTTTTGGGCACTCGTGGTCCAGTTTTAAACACGTTTCCATTAATTTCATAAATGTGATGGGAATTAATTTAACTATTTATTATTTCAAACAAATTGCTTTTTTAAAGTTGCAAGTGATAAACGCTTACTTAATGAAACAAAAATAATTATAAAACCGCATCAACATACATAAATTAAAGATGCATCAATAATCGATTTTAGATAAAGTGAAAGTACCACACACGAAATTATTCTCTGCATTTGACCCATCACCCTTGATCACCCCCTGGGAGGTGAGGGGAGCAGTGAGCAGCAGCGGTGGCCACGTCCAGGAGTCATTTTTGGTGATTTAACCCCCAATTCTAACCCTTAATGCTGAATGCCAAGCAGAGAGGTAATGGGTCCCATTTTTATAGTTTTTGGTATGATTCGGCCGGGGTTTGAACTCAGAATCTCAGGGCGGACACTAACCACTAGGCCACTGAGTAGTAATAGAACAGCTCCTGAATCTTGAGGTGCCCAAAGATGCCTACCTCTACTTATTATGTATAACAAGATTGAGCTAATCTGTTACTTGTTATTATGCCATCTCATCGGGACACCCCTAGTTATTAATATCTAAATGTAAGCTTTTTCTCACTGCATTGTCTTTTTGTTCTTTTTTTTGCATTGTTACACCCTTTGCTTAATTTTTTTTAACAATATCCTTGCGGGCCAACAAAACCCAAGCCCCCGATTTATAAATTTTATCCATCATTTATATGTATTTAACTTAATTTTCTCTATGTACATCTGCATTCTCTATAAACTAAATGTGTTTTGTGTTCATATTTGTGGGTGCCTGTAACAGATTGCTCATATTTACATTTGTACCCAGACCTACCCAGTTGTCTAGTGGTTAGAGTGTCCGGCCTGAGATCGGTAGGTTGTGAGTTCAAACCCCGGCCGAGTCATACCAAAGACTATAACAAAAATGAGACCCATTGCCTCCCTGCTTGGCACTCAGCATCAAGGGTCGGGTTAAATCACCATAAATTGTTCCCGTGCGCGGCACCGTCGCTGCCCACTGCTCCCCTCACTTCCCAGGGGGTGATCAAGGGGATGGGTCAAATGCAGAGGACAAATTTCACCACTCCTAGTGTGTGTGTGTGTGTGACAATCATTGGTACTTTAACTTAATGAAGAAAACAGTGCTTCAGTTTTCATTAGGTGGTTTGGACTACTGACAAAAACAGGTAGAACGGTACATTCACTTTGATAACCTGCGATCCCAGGACACATCATTAGGTATACCTGCTGCACTGTGATCCAAGTGATTTTTAAAAATCACAACCAAAAGCAAGCAAACCAAAAAATAATAATAATTTGGCACGTATTGATTGGAAGCATATCTGTTTTTGTGTTATAACAGTGGGTGTGAGAAATCTTTCAAAGGGGTTCATAAATGTATCACAGACCCATCAAACTATTTGGTGCTTCAAGGCACAGGTGTCCAAAAATAACTGCAGTCAGAAAAATTCAAAGATGTCGGGGCCACCTAGAAGTATTTTGTGCATTAAAGATGCTGGAAGCAAGCCACTGTATGTCAGAACTCTAAGCTTTCTTAACATCCACACTTGCTCAGTAACGGTCATATGCGCTAATACATCTTGACGCGTCGTTGCGTACACAGTAAATTGACTAACCTGGAAGTCGAGCGCTCGCTTGTTGGCCAGGTCGGCTTTGTTTCCCGCCAGGGCGATGACGATGTTCGGACTGGCTTGTCTCTGGAGCTCTTTCACCCAGTTCTTCGCCCGTACAAACGACTCCTGTACACAGGAAGACCGCGTCAGTGAAATATTCCGGGGAGGGAACAGAGTTGCCTATGACGCCTCTCCAGGCCGGACAGGAAGTAATATTGGGCGATCTGCTTCCGAACATGTCAACCAGTTCAGAATAATACAAAGTTGCTTTTTCAAGAGAAGGCCAAGCTTCAACGAGGTGTTAGGAGGTAGGAAGAAAAAACAATGAAGACAGGAAGTTATATAATGTCAGCAGACTCAGGTCAATGACAAGCAAGATTCAAGAGCCAATGCAAATGGCTTATTGATTTATGTGTTTACCGTATGTACATTTTTAAAAACACACGTGAGCCCTAACATATCTACTGTCCTCTCACAATCCCCCATTATTCAAAAAGAAACCTACTGTATACAATAGTTCATTTATAAAATGCATACTCTGAGAAGTCAATAAAATGCCTGTACAGACAGGCCTACAATTTATAAAATACCCCAAATATACAATGCATAAATTAAAAAACACCTCCTTTAAAATTCTTTAATTTTTTACAGACTACACCACAATACACAGCAACAATGTACCGTCTATAAAAGGCATGCTAATAATCTTTAACTTATACAGGTAGTAAGATATTGCATACATTTGAAGGCTACACTAAAACAACACAGGTAAAAAATACTAGCCTTTTAATGTTAAACTAAGTACGATATATACTGTATTTCATATAAAATATTAATCCTGTCAATGTTGGCAACACTGGTTGATCATTAAGAACCAATTGTTTGCAAAAAAACAACAATTTGAAATATTAGTTAAATGTTAAGGTCTGTGAGAAGCTTATTCCAGTCTTTTGTTGCTTATTAGCAATAGACCAGATAGGGCAAAAGTAATGTGTTTTTCTGTCGTCTTAGAGTAACGTCAAATCAAACAGGCTTCTGTTTGGACGACTGTATCAGCTTTAGCTAACAGGTTCATACATGTCACTTTTACAAGGATGTAAGACTTTTATGATAGAATAACTTGCTTGTATTCACTGACATGAAAAATGTACTAACGTGCATTTTTTTTGCTTTAAAGAAGCTCTTTTTAATCATTTTTGAAAAGATCTATAAACATGTTCACTCAGCCATAAAAAAGGTCAGTTGGGGCCCTGTAGCTGATGCAACATCCCGTTTACTGCGATCATGTCTATGATCCCATTCAAAGCAGTATTTTATGACGTTTTCTACATTCTAAAACTCTTCCCTGTTGTCAACACAGCATGAAATGTTGGTTGTTTGGTAAAAAAAAATTGCATTGATTGTTTTACAGACTGTCTTAAAGCCGCTTTCTGACCGTCTCTTCAGGAACTATACGCTACCTTGTATTAGAAATGACAACATCGAAAGATGCATGTGCATGCACACAAAAACAGGTACAAGTAGGTAAGAAAAATTTAATGTAAATAATAAGTCTCCTTTAAGAGACGCCATACATTGTTAGAGTGTTGCACTTTTAGTATTGCTTTAATTCTTTTTACACTTAACACTTGGGAATGTCTGTGACATGAGCTCCAAATTACATCTTTACTATCAACAAGAGTCAAATAGATAACTCCCATCAGTACACTTCAATACAATAAGCATAATGTGTAGACTACACTGAGTATTTTTAATTTCTAAGTGCGCAGATTTTGCCAGTTTACAGTCCCACACAATTATGGGAAAAGATGATCTAAATGTTTTTTAAACTGTGAATTTCAACCACTTATTAGAGCATTATCACCAACATTTTGATCCACCTAATAAAATATCTGCCAGGTTCCCAACCACCAGCCCCTAAATATAATTTAAAATGTACCGTAAATTCCAGATTATAAACCACTACTTTTTTCCTAGGTTTTGTACCCTGCGGCTTATAAAACGGTGCGGCTAATTTATGGATTTTTCTTCGTTGACGGTCATAATGCAAGTATTGTACTACCATTCTTTGGTTGCCAGTGTTCTGTACTACATCGTAGTGATGATGCCAGTCACCCTCTGCATACCGTTATCAGTAGCCAGAGGAGCCTGTTCAGTGCTAGACTGCTTCATCCCAAGTACAGGACTAATAGACAAAAAAACTCCTTTGTCCCACACGCCATTAGATTGTACAACTCCTCTCTGGGGAGAGGTAGGTACAAGGATGACAGGGGATGCAAAACAATAACAGTGAAATACTTTTTCATAACATGGTCACGATTGCCTAGTTTCTCTAGTTATATTCTTATTTTACAATTATATTTTTATTCTCATTGTTGCTTTTTAAATATTTTTTTATTTTGTTTCCATGTATACACCCATTATTTACTTTTTTTTTTTTTATTCAATCTCAATTCTGTAAACTGCTGCTGGAATTTTAATTTTCCTGAGGGAACTCTCTTGAAGGAAATCAATAAAGTACTACATATCTTTCTATTATTAAAAAACACAAAGCAAACACACCTTATAGGTGTGTGTTTGTTTATGCCATTGTGCTACCTTTTGGACGAGTTTGTTCACTACAGGTGCTGCAGCGCCACATTGCCCTTCTGTTTAGACTGAGCCTTCCACCAAAAGTTCCATATTCTAGCCGTCCATAGCGTTCTACTCGTAATGATTCTTCATTTATCATTCCAATCAACATTTGTAAGTCTGGACAATATAACAAAAACAATTCTTATTTACTAAACCGTCCCATGTGTGAAGTCTGTAGGAGTGTTTTAACGCATATTTATACATGCTATTGTAATCAAATCAAGCTAGCGTCGTTAGCATTAGCTGATATGATAACATGTTAACGAGTGTCTATGTTTTTCATTGTAAGGAAATAATACTTTCTTTCTGTATTGTTTCAGTTTCTGAAATTCCTCAGTAAATTCACCAAAACGTCACCGTGGAGTTTTTGAGTCTGTTTAGCTGATTGGAGAGCTAGCTTCCGCAGCTAATGGGTCTATGATGATGACTTCTGTTTTGTTTGACCAACCATTTTACTGCCTTGTGAGAATTAAAGTATGTAAATATTTACAAACGATTTCTGTGTATACAACTCATTTCACAACATTTTTATCTGCGTCTAATAGTCCGGTGCGACTAATATATGGAAACAATATAAAATAAAGTTGTTCTTCCCCCTCCACTTCCACCTCCCAGCCAAGATGGCGACTACCAAGGGCGGTAAGCGTCCTTTTAAGTCCGTTTACTGACCGTTTTATTGTTTTGACGTTTTACTGTCGACAGCGGTTCTCTTCTTTTTACACTTGCCCGTCAGATGTGTTGACCTCACCTCATTGGTGATGTCGTAGACCACAATAGCGGCCTGGGCGCCTCGGTAGTACATGGGAGCTAGGCTGTGGTAGCGCTCCTGGCCGGCCGTGTCCCAAATTTCGAACTTGACTGTCGTGTCATCCAAACATACAGTCTGGGTCAGGAAGGCGGCTGCGTGGGTTGGCGGGAAACAAAAGCACATATTAGTTCCATCAAGCAGTGGAATACTACGTTGCTATGACAACCTGTTGGCGACCGGTCAACATATCGCGGTTTGCACATGTGATGTACGGTAAGATTAATTAATTCGAGGGCCAGACCTCCAATCGTGCTCTCCTGGAATTCGTGAAACTGGCCCTTGACGAAGCGGAGCACCAGACTGGACTTTCCCACCGCCGACTCCCCCAGAAGGACCAGCTTGAACTGGCAGATCTTGTTGCCGCCGTTGGGCCCATTGGGTCGGGTAGCTCCGCCTCTACTTGCCATGTCACTTTCTCTGGACGTGTCCTTTCGGATGCTGGGAAACATTTAGAAAAAAAGACTTTGAATATTAGGGGTGCACACAAAAAAATCAATTCATATTTCAATCGCGATTAGAGATGTCCAATAATGGCTTTTTTGCCGATATCCGATATTGTCCAACTCTTAATTACCGATTCCGATATCAACTGATACCGATATATACAGTCGTGGAATTAACACATTATTATGCCTAATTTTGTTGTGATGGCCCACTGGATGCATTAAACAATGTAACAAGGTTTTCCAAAATAAATCAACTCAGGGGAAAAAAATGCCAACATGGCACTGCCATATTTATTATTGAAGTCACAAAGTGCATTATTTTTTTTTAACATGCCTCAAAACAGCAGCTTGGAATTTGGGACATGCTCTCCCTGAGAGAGCATGAGGAGGTTGAGGTGGGCAGGGTTGGTGGGGGTTAGTTCCCGGAACTCCCGGAAGAGTTAGTGCTGCAAGGGCTCCTCGGTTTTTGTTCTGTTGTATTTATGTTTTGTTACAGTGCAGATGTTCTCCCAAAAAGTGTTTGTCATTCTTTTTGGTGTGGGTTCACAGTGTGGCGCATATTTGTAACAGTGTTAAAGTTGTTGATACGGCCACCCTCAGTGAGACCTGTATGGCTGTTGACCAAGTATGCTTGCATTAACTTGTGTGTGTGAAAAGTCGTAGATATGTGATTGGGCCGGCACATAAAGGCAGTACCTTTAAGGTTAATTGGCGATCTGTTCTTCTCACTACGTCTGTGTACACAGCGGCGTTTTAAAAAGTCATAAATTGTACTTTTTTTTTTTTAAAAACGATACCGATAATTTCCAATATTACATATTAAAGCATTTATCGGCAGGCCAATATTATCGGACATCTCTAATCACAATTCTTATTCATACCGATTCTAAATATATATATATATATATATATATATATATATATGTAGGTGTGGGAAAAAAATCACAAGACTACTTCATCTCTATAGATCTTTTTCATGAGGGGTTCCCTCAATCATCAGGAGATTTTAATGGAAATCTCCTGATGATTGAGGGAACCCCTCATGAAACAGATCTATCTGTACATATTGCGCTCTACCACGGTATCGAGCACTATTCTCTGGATAATCCAATCAAGACATATATATATATATATATATATATATATATATATATATATATATATTTTTTTTTTTTTTTTTTTTTCAAATCGGTTAGAATATATTTAAGAATAAATGTTTTGAGGAAAGTTTAAAAAAAAGTCACTATAATTAATATTCCAAATAATATATTGCAAGAATTTGTTTAAACTGAGAATCAATTTGGAATCGAATCGTCACCCCAGGAATCAGAATCCGATTGAATCCTAAGATGCCCAAAGATTCACATACCTATTGAATATGATTATTATTGCATTTATACAACTATCTCTACATCATCAGGCGATTCTAACATTTTGGTATGGACTTAATGAGCGGGTTGAAATACAACGTGTGAAGAAAAGTGTGGTGATCATATTCATTACACAGCAGCTTAAGTGACAAGAAGTTGACAGATGTAAATTGCAAAGTCAGCCATTGAAATACCTCGCATATTTTGACACGTTGACAACTGAGAGTGTGATGTAAAATATTGCCAGAAATCCCTGGATAATGTTTGTCTTAAAGGGGAACTAGACTTTTTGGGGGAATTGTTCCTATCATTCACAATCCTTATGTGAGACAAGAATACAAATATTTTTTTCTTTTTTTTATGCATTCTACAGTGCAAAACACATCCAAAAACTGCCAACAATAGTCCATTTAGATCTCCTGACCTGAATATTAACCAAGCATTAGCGATATTATTGTAATTGCAAATGCAGAAAAACTATTTTTAGCCCCTCCGTGATCACAGTTATATTGACATATTGAGCGTGTGAGCTGCTACATCGTCTCGGAGTTGGTGACAGTTAAGTCCAGATTATAAATCATGCCTCTCACCTGGACAGTAGAAAGTTGTGGTCATAAACCGAAAAGTTGGTCAACTTTGACATTCAACATATACACGGAGATGGCGAGAAAAACACGAAAAGGTGCTCGTTTGCTGCACTTTTTTTTAATCCTTCATGTGAATTACGATTATATCTCCCTCTAAACAGGAAGAGTTGAACATCCCATCAGTTGGCATCCAAGTGAGAGCAGACATTGTAAAGTAAGTGATTGTTGTATTTAGGGCTGCAACACCTAATCGATTAAATCAATTATAAAAATAGTTGGCGATTAATTTAGTCATCGATTCGTTTGATGTATGCAATGCGCAAGCTTTTTTAAATTTTTTTTTTTTTTCCTCCTAAACAAAATAAATACAAAAACAGTACAAAGAGTGCCAGAGCAGCGCTGAGGCTACGTCTCATGTGGTGGCAGTAAGCCAGCCAATGATGTGTCATGTGCAGCTCACGTGACCATGCAGTCTACTTTGCTGGAAACATTCGAAAACAGGGAAACAGTACGGATAGTTCAGCGGAGAAACATCTCGAGGTTATTGCTTCAATGGAGAAAATTGTACGACCTAAGTTGTCAAAAGTGTTGGAACACTTTACTTTAAAGACTTCAAAGAAGACATACTGCAAAACGTGCAGCATGTACATCGCGTGGCACCGAATGACAACACTAATTTGGCAGCACCTGAAAAGGAGCCATGGTTGAAGGGAAGAACTCACGGTACGTAACTTTTTTAAGTCCATAGTCCGAGTATATTGATCCGTTGTATCCGTCTTTGTGTGTTTTTAATCTTTTGTTAACGGGTAGATTTTTTTTTTTAAGGCAGCGCAGCAGCAACTGTTGTGTATTAACTTTCAGTGTTAGGAACTTTTTGGATAGTGCGGAGACATCATTTTCTGTGTTGTTTTGAGTCGCAACAGGCATTCATAAGTTCAGCTTTTTTATGAGCAACGTTAACGTTATGTCTTTGTTGCAACGCGGGGCTGATAATGTGTCTCCGGCACATTTGACTCCGTTTTGAGAGAAAGCGCACATTTAACAATTTGGAAATAAACGTAACGGACAGAAATATATCAGGTTGGTTTCATAATGGATCAATGTAGCCGGGCCCAATAAAGCTATATAAATCTAGACTGGAGTGACGCTTTAGTATAACTAAACGTTATGAAGGTGCTGGAATATTTCATGCTATGATTCAGGGGTAGCCTAAAGTGAATCCTTTATTATTCAGAACAGAAACATGTACTATATCTGATCCAGTTTTGATCTGATGAGTTACATTTCTGTGTTGTTATTGGTGTATTCTGCAACTCCAATGTCCATTTATTTAATTTAGCTGTTTTTTAATGTGGTGGCGTATATGTCAGAAATTATTAATTAAATCAACTGGGTATGTATTGAGTTACATGTAAATGATGCCATTATGTACGTCCAAAATATGGTTTCTCTCATTTCAGAAAAAAACAAGCCAGCATTAGAGACTTGGTACAAAGGAAGGTGTGCACACCACGGCAAGCGGCTGCACTGACTGATGCTATCCTGAATATGTTGGTAACTGACATGAGGCGACTATCAATGGTGGAGGATAAAGGTTTTAGACAAATTATTCCCCGGTTACACTCTTCCCTCGAGGAACTATTTTACCAAACTGATGGAGAGGAAGTACGAGCGGACATTCCATGCAGTGTAGACTGACATAAAAGCCACCCAGAGCAAAATTGCTCTCACTACTGATGTGTGGACAAGTGCAGCCTACCTTGGCAATACATGCCACTACATTGGAGACAAATGGAACATGAAGTCAATCTGCCTTACGACCATTCCACTACAGGAAAGACATTCAGCATCCAACATTGCAGAATGGTTGGAAGAGATAATAGCCAGGTTTGAAATTCCCCTCAGCAAAATTATTGCTATTGTGCAGGACAATGGTGCACTTTATAAAAAAAAATACAATTTTTGTAACACTTACCTTGTTTTATTTGGCAAGTCGAAAGAACATGGTGCCAGTATGTTGTTTTTTAAAATAAAGTATTGGAATGGATAGAAATGTAGTTTGTCTCTTTTATCCGATTATTAATCTAAGCAATAATCGACAGATTAATCGATTATCAAATTAATCGTTAGCTGCAGCCCTTGTTGTATTTTGCTTGTATATTTTGCTTAGCACTTAGCAATACTGCTACATGATGCTTAGTGTTCCACTAACATTGGATCGGTTGAGCACGCAGCTTCTAAAACTTGTAGATCATACATCCATCCATCCATTTCCTACCGCCTGTCCCGTTCAGAGTTGCGGGGGGTCGCTGGAACCTATCGCAGCTGCATTCGGGCAGAAAGCGGGGTACACCCTGGACAAGTCGCCATCTCATCACAGGGCCAACACAGCTAGACAGACAACATTCACACTCACATTTACACACTCGGGCCAATTTAGTGTTGCCAATCAACCAATCCCCGGGTGCATGTTTTTGGCAGTGGCAGGAAGCCGGAGTACCAGGAGGGAACCCACGCAGTCAAAGGGAGAACATGCAAACTCCACACAGAAAGATCCCGAGCCCGGGATTGAACACAGGATCATCCTCCTTATATTCAGGCTCAAAAATATACAAAAGGTACTGGATCATCATTTGTATACCAGAGTCCTCTCTGATGGCTTTCATGAAGTCTGTTATGATCAGTAGTGTTGTTGTTCAAGGGCAAAGCAAACGTAAATATTACAGGTTATTATAAATGTGCCAGTTTCTGCATTAAATTAATACTTACAGAATGTATATAAAACACTGATGGAGGTGTCTGGAGGTTTTTAGGGAATCCTTTGTTAGCTGACTTTGGCTTACAATAATTTACGAGTTAGAATACATGGAAAAAAAACAAAAACGTGTGCTTGTCTCACATAAGGATTGTGAATAATCGGCAAAATGACCCCCCCCAAAAGGCAATTTATCTTTAAGGGGACATTTTTAAAAGCTAATTTCCATCTTCACTGTAATAATGTTATTTTGTCGTGAGTCCACAGTAAATGACACATCAACAGTAATGTAATGCTTCACACGGACATGAGTCACCAGTAGTATTGTATTGCAAGTCACACAAAAAACAAACAAACGATGGTTGCTTGACAAACTGAACATATAAGGTGTGCCCGTCCATGGCAACAATCACTATTTGGGGATACATATTTTAATATAATGCCTTTCATATATGTACATACAAAAGATGAGGGGAGCACAAATCGGGAGTAGTGTGGGAATATTTAGGCTACTTAATACATTCTGCAACAACATGTATTTAACTATCATATAACCCGTCTCACAGCTTGATGAAATTATATCCATCCATCGATCCATTTTCTACCACTTGTCCCTTTTGGGTTGCGGGGGGTGCTGGAGCCTATCTCAGCTGCATTTGCGGTTATTTTGTTCCGGAATTGACTGGGGATGTACCGGAATTGTAGATATCGTGGTATTGCCGTTTCAAAAATCCCGCAATAATGCCATTTACGTGTGATGGCGTCCAAAAAAAAACTTGGTGAGTGTAGTTTTTATCTGGCGCTTTTGTGTAGGTCGGTCTTCAAATAAACTATATCTCCCATCATCCCCTGCGCAGCGCGAGACCGGCAAAATAGGGGTGTGAAATGCCGTAAAAGGGAGAAAGAAAGGCAGCAATAAAGTGAAAAGAGTGTTCGTTGTAGATAAGAAAAATTTTGGAGGGGAAATTTCCTCAAAATCTCTCCATAACTGTTTGTGTTATGTTGCTAACAAACAGATAAAAAAAGCCCTGGCAAAAACAACCTCTTTGGCGTGGGTAATAAAGAGCGCTACCTTCGTCTCGAGCAATTATAAGGCGACACTTCCGCGGTGGGAGGGCAGACATTGCACTACGCGGGAAATAAGAAGCTACTTGATAAACCATCACCCGTAATAATATATTTGAAGCCTACAAAACTATATATATATATATATATATATATATATATATATATATATATATATATATATATATATATATATATATATATATATATATATATATATATATATATATACACACACACATATATATATATATATATACACACACACACACACACACACACACACATACATACAGTGGGGCAAAAAAGTATTTAGTCAGCAACTGAATGTGCAAGTTCTCCCACTTAAAATGATGACAGAGGTCTGTAATTTTCATCATAGGTACACTTCAACTGTGAGATAAAGAATCTGGAAAAAAATCCAGGAATTCCCACTGTAGGAATTTTTAAATAATTTATTTGTAAATTATGGTGGAAAACCTTCCATCTCACTGATGGAAGGTTTTGGCTCAAAATCTCATGATAAACGGCCCTATTCATTCTTTCCTTAACACGGATCAATCGTCCTGTTCCCTCAGCAGAAAAACAGCCCCAAAGCATGATGTTTCCACCCCCATGCTTCACAGTAGGTGTGGTGTTCTTGGGATGCAACTCAGTATTCTTTTTCCTCCAAACACGACGAGTTGAGTTTATACCAAAATGGATACATGGATGATACAGCAGAAGATTAGGAGAATGTCATGTGGTCAGATGAAACCAAAATAGAACTTTTTGGTATAAACGCAACTCGTTGTGTTTGGAGGAAGAAAAATACTGAGTTGCATCCCAAGAACACCATACCTACTGTGAAGCATGGGGGTGGAAACATCATGCTTTGGGGCTGTTTTTCTGCTAAGGGGACAGGATGATTGATCCGTGTTAAGGAAAGAATGAATGGGCCCATGTATCTTGAGATTTTGAGCCAAAACCTTCTTCCATCAGTGAGAGCTTTAAATGGTTGACCAAATATTTATTTTCCACCATAAATAAGTAAATTACAAATAAATTCTTTAAAATTCCTACAATGTGAATTCCTTGATTTTTTTTCCCATTCTGTCTCTCACAGTTGAAGTGTACCTATGATGAAAATTAAAGACCTCTGTCATCATTTTAAGTGGGAGAACTTGCACAATCGGTGGCTGACTAAATACTTTTTTGCCCCACTGTATGTATATATATATGTATATATATAAACATGCACATTTTTGAGGTATTTGCATTATTAAAAGTTAAATAGTCAGTTAACTTTTCAGAGAAACAGCATTTTCCTAACAGATATAAACTTGTCCACTGCAGAGGACACTGTTTCTTAGAAAATAAATGTTAAACAGCCATGTAAAAAGACATTCAAATGTTTTTTTTTTTTTTGCTGTTGTTGCTTGAAACAGTGCAAAAAATACATGTAGGAAAGTAAATACCATTAGTACATTTGAAAATTATGTTTGTGTTTAATTACAGTAAGTGTGTTGATCCTAAACATTCCTGCCACTTAATTTTACACACAATGGCAGTTTTAACAAACATTTTTTTTGTACCACACCACAATAATATCGCACCGCTCAAGGGTTGGAATTGAGGGTTAAATCACGGAAAATGATTCCTGAGCGCATCCATCGCTGCTGCTCACTGCTCCCCTCACCTCCCAGGGGGATGGGTCAAATGCAGAGTAATTTTACCACACTTAGTGTGTGTGAGATTAATCACTGGTATTTCAACTTTAACTTTTTTGTTTTACACTTTTTTTTGCACCTAAAAAAATACACGTTTGTAGTAAATAAAATGTGATTAGTATATTTGAGCATTATGTTTGTGTTTATTTACAGTAAGTGTGTTTATCCTAAACATTCATGTCACTTCATTTTACACACAATGGCAGTTTTACCAAACATTGTTTTTTTTGGACTATTCCACAATAATATCATATCGCTCAAGGGTTGGACTTGGGGGTTAAATCATCATAAATTATTCCCGAGCGCGGCCACTGTTGCTGCTCACTGCTCCCCTCACCTTTCCAGCGGGTGGAACAAGGGGTTGGGCCAAATGCAGAGAGTCATTTCACCACACCTAGTGTGTGTGTGTGACTATCAGTGGTACTACAACTTTTTTGTTGTTGCTTGAAACAGTGTATGTTTCCACATGATTCTTTGCATCAAAACATACATGTTTGTAGTAAAGAAAATGTGATTGGTATATTTGAGCGTTATGTTTGTGTTTATTTACAGTAAGTCTGTTTCTCCTAAACATTCCTGCAACTTCATTTTTCACACAACGCGAGCTTTATCAAACATATTTTTGGACAATCGTACCTATCAAGGGTTGGAATTGGGGGTTAAATCACCAAAAATTATTCCCGAGCGTGGCCACCGCTGCTGCTCACTGCTCCCCTCACCTCGCAGGAGGTGGAACAAGGGGAAGGGCCAAATGCAGAGAGTCATTTCATTACACCTAGTGCGTGTGTTACTATCAGTGGTACTTAAACTTTTTTGTTGTTGCTTGAAACAGTGCATGTTTTCAAATGATTCTTTGTATCCAAACAGACATGTTTGTAGTAAAGAAAATGTGATTAGTATATTTGAGCGTTATGTTTGTGTTTATTTACAGTAAGTCTGTTTATCGTAAACATTCCTTCCACTACATTTTACACACAAAGGCAGTTCTACCAAACATTTTTCGACACTACCACAAATATAAAGAACGAGATTCATCTACAGAATCTCCTCTCTGGTCAACAAAAGCACTTTGAAGATTGTAGCGGGAACTCTCATTCAACCCTTTTTCGATTACGCTTGCACCTCCTGGTACCCCAGCACCTCCAAAACCCTCAAATCTAGACTCCAAACATCCCAGAACAAGCTAGTCCGGTTACTTTTAGACCTCCACCCCAGATCACACCTCACTCCAACCCACTTCTCCAAAGTGGCTCAGGGTGGAGGACAGAGTAAAACAACTTGCACTGAGACTAGTCTATAAAATCTGCTACACCTCCCTGATACCGAAGTACATGTCAAACTACTTCCTTAACGTAAATGACCGCCATTACCACAACACCAGGGGGAGCTTCACAAACCACGTTAAACCCAGATTCCCATCCAACAAAAGTCTTAAGTCATTCTCTTTCTATGCCACATCAATGTGGAATGCACTCACAACAGGTGTAAAAGTAAGTGCATCTCTATATTCCTTCAAAACCGCTCTAAAACACCCCCAGGCAACATCAACCCTTTACTAATACCCTCCTCCATTCACATCCCATCTCCCCGGATTGTAAATAATCAAATGTACTTCTAATGTATTTACTTGTTCTTATGCTATCTGAACTCACCATGTTCTCTGCTGGCTGTACATATCCTACCAGGTAAGAAGACCAACACTGTTTCGATGTCGATTTCTCTGTTGATGCAATTGTTGATGACTGAAGTACTGATATCAACCAAAGCTCCTCATCCCACCCACCGGATTGTAAATAATGTAAATAATTCAATGTATATACTATGATGATTAACCTGTGTGGTGACTGTATTATGCTGATAGTATATATTTGTACCATGAATTGATTAACGTGGACCCCGACTTAAACAAGTTGAAAAACTTATTGCGGTGTTGCCATTTAGTGGTCAATTGTATGGAATATGTACTGAACTGTGCAATCTACCAATAAAAGTATCCATCCATCAATCCATTGTCTACAGCTTATTCCCTTTTGGAGTTGCGGGGGGCGCTGGCGCCTATCTCAGCTACAATCGGGCTGAAGGCGGGGTAGACCCTGGACAAGTGGCCCCCTCATCGCAGGGCCAACACAGATAGACAGACAACATTCACACACTAGGGCCAATTTAGTGTTGCCAATCAACCTATCCCCAGGTGCATGTCTTTGGAAGTGGGAGGAAGCCGGAGTACCCGGAGGGAACCCACGCATTCACGGGGAGAACATCCAAACTCCACACAGAAGGATCCCGAGCCTGGGATTGAACCCAGGACTGCAGGACCTTCGTATTGTGAGGCAGACCCACTAACCCTTCTGCCACCGTGAAGCCGTGACAAAAGCCATAATAAAAGCATCAATCCATCAAAAAAATCGAGGCGTGATATTTTGATACTGTTATATTGCTGGAATGGGTTTCACGTTGGCAGAGGGGTTAGTGCGTCTGCCTCACAATACGGATGTCATGAATAGTCAGGGTTCAATCCACAATTTTCTCACCGAAACCTGCTGGTTGACATTTGGTCTGGATTCATGTCTACTTGACCGCGCTCTGATCCATAGTAAAGTTTCAGCTCCGGGAATTTTAAACAAGTAATCACCGTGTGTTTGTGTGGCTAAAGGCTAAAACTTCTCAACTCAATCTTTCTACTGTGACTTTTCCAATATTAATTGAACAAATTACAAAAGATTCAGCAACACAGATCTCCAAAATACTGTGTAATTATGCCGTTAAAGCAGACGACTTTTACCTGTGTGTGTGCGTAGCGCTGATACTTCCTAGAAACCTGTGACGTCCTGCGTACACGTCATCATTACACTACGTTTCCAAGACGATTGTAATTTAGTAAACTAAAAAAGCCGTATTGGCATGTGTTGCAATGTTAATATTTCATCATTGATGTATAAACTATCAGACTGCGTGGTGGGTAGTAGTGGGTTTCAGTAGGCCTTTAAGGTTAGGGTTTGTAGCCAGAACTTCCAACACAATCAATATATAGCTGGAAGCAATTTCCAAAATTGCCAAAACGATTGTTCATTATACAAATTGCGCCCACTGATTTGCAAAATGTGCACCACACATTATGCAAATATATAGCTGGAAGCAATTTGCAAAGGATTGTGCATCATACAAATTGCTCACATTGGTGTTGTGCCTACAACACGGGTGTCAAACTCTCGCCCGCGGGCCAAATTTGGCCCGCCGTGTAATTTCATTTGGCCATTGAGTCAATATCTAATTAACATTAGAGCTGTCCCGCCGGTATTATACAACTGTGGTGCCACTGTAACACCGCATTCACCGCTAATACTCATACTTGCCAACCTTCCCGATTTTCTCGGGAGACTCCCGAAGTTCAGTGCCCCTCCCGAAAATCACCCGGGACAACCATTCTTCCGAATTTCTCCCGATTTCCACCAAGACAACGATATGGCCTAAAGGGCATTGCCTTTAGCGTTCTCTACAACGTGTCGTCACATCCGCTTTTCCTCCAAACAAACAGCGTTATTTACGGCTTTTACACACACATAAGTGAATGCAAGTCATACTTGGTCTACAGCCATACAGGTCACACTGAGGATGGCCGTATAAACAACTTTAACACTGTTACAAATATGCACCAAACTGTGAACCCACGCCAAACAAGAATGACAAACACATTTCGGGAGAACATCCGCACCGTAACACAACCTAAACACAACAGAACAAATACCCAGAACCTTGCAGCACTAACTCTTCTGGGGCACTACAATATACACCCACGCTACCAAAAAACCCCACTCCCTAGCTTGTTCAATATTGAATGCAAAACTTGTTTGGGTCTTATTAAAAGGTCAATTTGTTCAACCTTGGCCCGCGGCTTTGTTCAGTTTTAAATTTTGGCCCAGTCTGTATTTGAGTTTGACAACCCTGGCCTACAACATCAATGGGTTGATTGGCAACACTAAATTGGCCCTAGTGTGTGAATGTTGTCTGTCTATCTGTGTTGGCCCTGTGCTGAGGTAGCGACTTGTCCAGGGTGTACACCGCCTTCCGCCCAATTGTAGCTGAGATGGGCACCAGCGCCCCTCACGACCCCAAAGGGGAATACGCGGTAGAAAATGGATGGATGGATATCGCTGGAATTGACAGTTTACGCAACCCGTCCTCTTGTTATTGTTGACTAGCGCAAATTAGCAGCGTTAGCCGCGCGGCTAACTGACGAAAGTTCGGAACATATCTCTCCAGACACATTTTTATCCCACCAGTTATTAAGTCCACTACGCGTCGTGTCTTTTGGACCCACTGACACATGTGGCGTGATAATTCGCTTCGGCGAAGGAATTGTCACTGTGGCGTAAGTTATGCGTTTGGGTGTGTACGCGGCTAGTGTGACAGATAGCTAGGCTAGCTTGCTAGCTGTCACTACGAACTGACCGACTAAGTCGCGGTGTTCAAAAACGCTTTGGTGGAGTCCACGTTTTCTTGTTCGAACATAACAAATGACACTCGGAACCGCTCAAGTCGTCATGCCGGCGAACTAGCCCTTCCAGTGTCGACGGCGTTATAGCTCGCTAAAGAGGAGCCGCCTCCCGGCTAGCTGGAGGCGGCTAATGCTAATAATGCCGCGCTGTACTCACCCGGCCCAACAAATCAAGCCGCTGGGTGTGCTCACAATGCCCCCGCAGAAAAACAAACAAACAAACAAACACAAAAAGAAACACTTCAAGCCGTCTTGCTGCGCGGTGAGCTGATGAAGCAACCGATTATTCTCCAGCAGGCTCCGCCACTTTAACTTCCCGGTTGGCTTTGTACGTACGAGCGATGATGACAGATCGTATGACTTGCGGCTCTCAAATTCAACCCTACAATCCTACGTCCGGTCGAGCACCGCCAGTAATAACACAAACTATCCACATTTATCTCATTTCAAATATTTTCAGCATTACATGCTTCGACAAGACATCTATGAGAAAACGCCCGGATTTTTTTTTTCCTGTACTTTTTTTTTCATTTATTGTATTTTTTTAATTTTATAAACCTTTATTTACAATATGCAACATTTACATACAATCAACAAATAATAATACTAATAATAACAACAAGCACAGCAATAGTACAAGACAACACCCGGAAATATCAAACGATACCGTAGAAAATGCCATTTAAATATCGTACTTTCGTCAATCTTTCTACATACTGATTTTCTAAAGTCACTTTTATTCACATCCTCTCGTCCTTTTGAGTTCTAATGAAAAAGTAACACCAATATATGTCGGCGCTTTAATGGACATGTTGCTAGGCAACGGCACATTGTTTTTGCAATTGTGTTAGCTCTCATTTGTTTCCTCCACGGCAGGGAACGCCGTTTTATACTTTTTTGTAAATATTCAAGAATGTGGGAAGATGTCCGACGGAGTGAAGCTGGCAGACAGGTTGACACAACAAATGCCGACGGTAAGTTCAAGTGTTGACCCGATAAGCAACATTCGCGAGCGTGTGGCTTTCTTTGTATTCAGTGTATAAACGCTGAATGCTAACTTCAACAATTACTCTTTTTTTTTTTTTTTTTTTTTTAATCCAGGCTGGAAAACGATGTCCTGTTGGGGACAGAGCCGAGGCTTGCTTACAAGAAGTGGAAAGGGTACGTTTTTACAAATATCGAACAAGCCAAGTGGTGTCCAAAGTGCGGCCCGGAGGCCATTCTAGCCCTCGACTAATGAAAAAAACATTTAAAAAATGTGGAACAAAAAAAAAAAAGGTGATATACAATAAGGAAAAGCTACAATGTTTTATTGAATAACAAGGTTGTTGTTTTTTCTTTAAAACGCGTCATTGCTAAAGAAAAATATTGACTCAAAATCAATATGATGAATTATTAACCTATTCAAGGCTTCAATTACTTCACATCATAAATTCCACTTTGTGTTGGCCTTTGCCATATAAAAAACATGTTTCTTTGACAAGCAAAGAAAAAAAAAGAAAAACTTATGTTTCACGGATAGATTTGAAGTTGATCTGAGTATTAACTATAAGACCACTGATTTACCGCCCCAAAAAATCAGTTTTTAAGTTGTGGTCCATTTGCACACTCTTGGCATTCTCTCGATGCGCTTCAAGAGGTCACCTGAAAAGGTTTTCATTTCACAGGTGTCATAGTTTTGATGCCTTCAGTGACAATCTAAAATGTCAATAGTCATGGAAATAAAGAAAACACATTGAAATGAGGCATGTCTAAACTTTTGGCCTATACTGTATGTATGTATGTATGTATATATATCCATCCATTTTCTACCGCTTATTCCCTTTTGGAGTCGCGGGGGGCGCTGGCGCCTATCCCAGCTACAATCGGGCGGAAGGCGGTGCACACCCTGGACAAGCCGCCAACTCGCCAACTCATCGCAGGGCCAACACAGATAGACAGACAACATTCACACTCACATTCACACACTAGGGCCAATTTAGTGTTGCCAATCAATTTATCCCCCGGTGCATGTCTTTGGAAGTGGGAGAAAGCCGGAGTACCCGGAGGGAACCAACGCATTCACGGGGAGAACATGCAAACTCCACACAGAAAGATCCCGAGCCTGAGATTTAACCCTGGACTGCAGGACCTTCGTATTGTGAGGCAGACGCACTAACCCCTCTTCCACAGTGAAGCCCTGTATGTATGTATGCATGTATGTATGTATGTATATATGTGTATATGTATATGTGTGTGTGTGTTGTGTGTGTATGTATATATATATATATATATATATATATATATATATATATATATATATATATATATATATATATATATCAAAGGTTACAAAAAACAAAAATATATATTGTATTGGTTTGGAAAATGTAAAATAAAAATCCCCCCTGCATGATTAGATTTTTCAGTGTGCGGTCCTCAGTAGAAATAGTTTGGACACCCCTGAAATAAGCCTTGTGGGACACACGTCTTTCCCTTTTCTGTGTGTTCTGCATAGTTAAGAAATTTTACTATTTCCCCTCCACTTTAACATTTTGTTGGCCTGTGGCACTAAAGAAAACATTGTAACTCGACCTAACAATAGCTGGGTTCCTCTTTTAAATAGCACAGTATCTTTTTTCACTGTTCTGTAGATGAATGTCCGATATATAAAAAGGAATGCTGCATCTTTTCCACTGAACTCATTGTTAGCACAACTCGATGGAACTTGGAAGGCTGTAAACTATTTAAAATTTGAGCAAAAGTGAACATTGTTTTATCTAAAAAGAACTTTGAGAACGTAATCCATGCCTTTTTAGTTTAAATCTTTCATCTTTGGTAAATGGCGTTTTTGTAGTTGTAAACCAGTGATACGCACTTTTAGACGACCACAATGTAACCCACCAATGTAACCCCAAGTGGACCCCGACTTAAACAAGTTGAAAAACTTATTCGGGTGTTACCATTTAGTGGTCAATTGTACGGAATATGTACTGAACTGTGCAATCTACTAATAAAAGTATCAATCAATCAATCACCAGACATCCTTTTCAAGTACTGGTCTAAAAGGCATGTAAAGTGAACATGTTCCAAATAAAAATTCAATATAAATTCCAATGGTGGGATGCAATACACATTGAAATTACTGCATGCAATAAAAGATAAATTTAAGAGTAGTCATTGTTTTTTTCCAGGCTCTAACCCCACCTGTGGTGAAGAAGTACCACGACAGTAACCGACCCATGCCTGGCGTGATCCGAGTGCACCACGGGAAGGCCAACGATCCCAAAATTGCAGACACAATCGTCCACGGCAAGAGTGTCAAGTCTTCCCTGACGGTGAATAACTCTCTCACCCCAGAAGCCAAAAGTTGAGGATACTGATCTGGTAATGACTTTTTGTCCAACAGGCGGCAGCTTCCCTCAACCCTCCTGTGTGCAGCAGGTTCCAGCGTAAACTCCAAGACTTCAGTGAGGCCATCTACGCATCCCAAAGGAAGACACCGCTGGGACGTGTGCCCGACCAACGCCTTGGACTTCCCGGCTGGTACAACGACGAAACCACTTTTGGACATAGAAATGTGAGAGGTACGTGTGACGCCAAGTTTAACAAATCCTTACTAGTCTGTCTGGTGTTTAATTCCTAATCAGGGTTTTTTTTTGTGCAGAGGTGGACGTCCGGGATGTTATTCATCCTCCTAAAACGGCCAAGGAGTTGAACAATGAGATTCAGGGGTCACACGAGGCTTACGTCCGGAGTCACAACAGCTATTTTGTCGGTGAGTATTCTGGAAATGCTGAATATGGATACAGCCCTTGTACTGAATTTCGTTTGATTGTGTACCTCGAGTGTATCCTGCCAGTCCTCAGTGATCCTGTCTCTCGTATTCCAGGCGAGCGAATAGATCGGAAGTACGACACGGATCACTACAATAAAGAAAGATGCTTTGGCAAGCCGACACCTCATTGCAACGAGGGACGCAGGGTTGGCCGAAGTTTACGATGGCTGGACGAGCCCACCGGGTGAGCCGCGACTTAATTAATGTGGCATCAACTGAGCCTCGTCCCACCATTAGCCGAGTCTTAACAAGGCCCAGAACTAGAAGTGTGGTTGCTTCAGAGCGATTGTTGCCAGGAAACACCGCTGACAGTCTTCCATTAACTCAAAGCCAATCAATTATAATTTATCAATGACAACTGAATGTCGGCCCCAAAAAAACCTTAATACACAGTCATCCATTATAAAAGGACAAATCCAAGAACGAGAAGCAGCAAACAAAGAAAGCTTACATACAATAAACATATAGAACACAATAAGACAGCGAACCATTTACTATCTCAGAAATATTTCTAAAAGTGAGAAATTCGTTGTCAAAATTTGATCTCAAAATGATCATTCACACGTTCATTTCGTCTGGTATGGACTGTTGCAATTTTCTTTTCAACAAGTCAACGCTAAAGAGACTCCAGACTGTACAAAATGCGGCTGCCAGACTTTTGACCGGTGCACCCAGAACAGCCCATGTTACCCCCGTTTTATCCAGTCTTCATTGGCTTCCAGTTAAATTCTGCATTGAGTTTAACATTTTAGTCCTGACATGGTGGGGCCTCTCAGTACATCACTGACTTGCTATGCCCCTACTCTTCAGAACGCAGGCAGGGTCTTCTAAAGATCCCAAAAACTTGTTTTAAAACCTGTGGAGACCTGGCATCCCAAGCTATAGCTCCCAGACTCTGGAACAACTTGCACCAGTCCTTCCGTGATCTTGACTGTGTTGATACTCTTAAGAAACATTTGAAAACTTATTTTTTTGTAAGGCTTTTAGTTAATGCACTTTTAACTATCAACTTTAATCCACTTTGTATTATTTTTATGATGTTGCCCCTGTTGTTTTTATAGAATTTTTGTTTTACTTCACCGAAGTTTTGTACAGCGCTTTATGATTTTATCTGTGAAAAGCACTTTATAAATTAAATGTACTTACTTGCTTACATCCATTTTGGCATTATTCTTTTCCTGAAGGTTCTACAACCCAGACCGTGACTCAACTGGCTGCGTTGGAAAGTCACAGAGGTGAGATTTAAAAAAAACAAAACTTTAAAATCACATTTCCAAGTTGGACTTGTCTTTATCCCAGGAAAGGGGGCGGCTTGAAGGTGTCACCACAACACAGTTTCGGATTGGTCAAACCTGAGGATGAATTTGGTGAGTTTTCTTATCCTACCAGGCCATCTGAGCCGAGACAATCCGATGGCGTCATTTTCCGTGTTTCTTCCCGCAGGCGTGGGAGAATTGATGCACTGCATGGACCCGGACGAGAGTGTTCGACCAATAGAGCGTCACCGTAGTTTGTCTGGCGCGTTGCGACACCGCCTCAAGATGATTAACTTCCAGAACTTTTCTTCGATTGTGGAGGCCTTCAGGTACTATGACAAGGTACATGTAGACCTACCTGGTTGGGATTGGGATTTTGAATGGTTTCAGTAACACCTTGGTGACTTACTCCCCTAATGGCAGTTGTCACTGACAAGAACAACATTTGTCTCCAGAAAGGCAACGGGCAGGTCGACAAGGAGGACCTTCAAGAAGTGTGCCGTCACTTCAAGCTGGGGGTGAGAGATTCGGTCCTGGGCGAACTGCTCCAATACTGCGACACGTACAAAAACGGGTTTATTGACTTCCTGGAGTTTGCAAACTACCTCACCTGGAAGGACAAGATGCCTCTTAACAAAAATGACCAGACATTGGTTGTGAATGGTGAGCTGCAGCTTTTCTTGGATGTTTCTAAAACTAGAAACCTGTTTGCATAACAATTGTAGTCCAGTGAAACCATTCTTGAATGGCGTTGCCTCCACCTTACAGATTAAATACTTCGATCCAACACCCTCCCCTCAGACAAGATGTAGTCCTTGAGCATGAACAGAAAAAAGTCTGCTCGGATGAGCAGTCCAGCCGTGACTAATTCAATGCTCTGAGCTCTGAATTAATGAAAACATTTGCAGCATATAATCATTATAGCCTGTTTCTGTTGTGTCCAGCCCTGTATCCGACCAGCTTAGACGGCGATCCTGCATCAGTATTGACTCGGCCCCCTTCTTCCAATGCTTTGTTAAAACCTGAAGACCTGGAACTTTTCAAGCGGGGCAGCTCAAACAAGAACGTGAGGACGATCAGACGACCCGATGGGACCCCGAATCACTACATCACCTCCGCCTCGTTCATCGGGGCAGGCAGAGGGGGGCTGCAGTCATCAAGTAAGAAATTGTTACCAACAATCGATGATGTCAAAGTCCTCCCGTCTTTCTCTTTTTTGTGTAGAGACTCGCACGTATGGGCTCCCGTCGGTCCGCACTGACGTTTCGCTCACACGCAACAGGAGACTCAGCAACCTTATTAATTACGGCGATATGACCACAGCGGCAGATCTGCTGGTGCCATCAGTGTACTGCAGCAATGGCGTCTACCATGACCACTTCTTCAGTCCATGCTCCAAGAAAGAGGTACACCTTGATGACCGCTCAAAATAACGTTCAAGTAAGGGTGTAACGGTACACAAACATTCGGTGCGTACCTCGGTTTAGAGGTCATGGTACGGTTCATTTTCGGTACAGTAAGAAAACAACAAAATATACATTTTCTGGTTATTTATTTACCAAATTTGTAAACAATGGCTTCATCCTTTTAACATTTGGAACACTATAATAATTATGCCCAAAAATAGAAATAGCTCTGTGTGTGATGTATGTGAGCCACCAAGAGGCCGATCAGTGCAACAGCAGGCAGTCATGAATGCTAAGGATAATAATAACCAGTGACGTGTGGTGAGGTATATACAGTGGGGCAAAAAAGTATTTAGTCAGCCACCGATTGTGCAAGTTCTCCCACTTAAAATGATGACAGAGGTCTGTAATTTTCATTATAGGTACACTTCAACTGTGACAGACAGAATGTGAAAAAAATTTCAGGAATTCACATTGTAGGAATTTTAAAGAATTTATTTGTAAATTATAGTGGAAAATAAGTATTTGGTCAACCATTCAAAGCTCTCACTGATGGAAGGAGGTTTTGGCTCAAAATGTCACGATACATGGATCAATCGTCCTGTCCCCTTAGCAGAAAAACAGCCCCAAAGCATGATATTTCCACCCCCATGTTTCACAGTAGGTATGGTGTTCTTGGGATGCAACTTAGTATTCTTCTTCCTCCAAACACGACGAGTTGAGTTTATACCAAAAAGTTCTACTTCGGTTTCATCTGACCACATGAAATTCTCCCAATCCACCTGTATAATCGATGTATCCATTTTGGTATACACTCAACTCGTCGTGTTTGGAGGAAGAAGAATACTGAGTTGCATCCCAAGAACACCAAACCTACTGTGAAGCATGGGGGTGGAAACATCATGCTTTGGGGCTGTTTTTCTGCTAAGGGGACAGGACTATTGATCCGTGTTAAGGAAATAATGAATGGGGCCATCTATCGTGACATTTTGAGACAAAACCTCTTTCCATCAGTGAGAGATTTTCCACCATAATTTACAAATAAATTATTTAAAATCCCTACAGTGTGAATTCCTGGATTTTTTTTCACATTCTGTCTCTCACAGTTGAAGTGTACCTATGACGAAAATTACAGACCTCTGTCATCATTTTAAGTGGGAGAACTTGCACAATTGGTGGCTGACTACTTTTTTGCCCCACTGTAGCTGGTGAGGCAGTGACGTAATCAGAATCAGATTAACAAATATACAGTATGCGCTCTACGCAGATTATTTGCCATTTAAATGGCAGCAGTTTACAGGTTATGTTTCATTTCTGCATTCTTTACACATACAAACTGTTGCCCACAAAATGTGCGTTTCATTAAAAAAAAAACACAAATAACGTTATCGTCGTCTTACCTTTACTTATAAATGAAGTCAATGCGCCGGTCCTTCTGGATAAAACTATCCGTCACTTTCTGGTAATAGTCCTCCTTCACTCCCTTCAGTTTTAAAATTCTCAAAGAGTTCAACATAGTTGCCGCGATTAGCAGAGCTTCTACTCTCATCATTTTCACGAAATGCTAGCTGCTGTTTGGGGAGGAAGCAGGTCGCATTGATGACATCTTTTAAAATCTCTCGGTTCTCTTTTACCTCAGCATTGTGGACACTGATGTTGAGTCGCCGCTGTTCATCCAAAGCCAAGTCTATCCTCGTCATCCCAAACGTTTTTAGCGCAATCTAGCTTTGAATATAAGCGGCCGACCGCTCATGAAAAATGTCCAGCTGCTAACTATGTACCAATCACTATATGACTGATACCAGAATGATTATACTTTTACATTTTTTTCTAATCAGACAATATTTTTCTTACAATAAATTGAATTTTACCGAAAACATTATCTGACTAGAAACATTTTTAAAAGTACATTAACAAGAAGACATAATGTACTAGATAATATATTTTCTGAAAATCTTCAAGAATAATTGCCTGGCCACTGGAAGACTTTGAGGCCAAAAACCTAAAGCATTTAAATGAGGAACAGTAGTTTTTGTTTTTTTTTAGTTATTGTGTACTATTGACTTGGTTGTGATCAAACAATTGTATGTAATAAAAAATAATTATCAATTGGTTAAGTAGTGTGTTTGTATTGTTACACTGTCAATAATTCTCATCATAAATGAATGGAAACATTTACAATTAATACATGTGATAAGTATTGATCGTATGGGAATCGTTGGCATAAAAACCCTACAGGAACATGCCTAAAAAGAGTAAGTCTTTTAAACTTTTTACAATTGTCAAACAAAGACAGGCAGTGTCAATTTGTAGGTAAACAAAAGACAGTCAAAATAGCAACTCGCAATAACAGTAAAAAGCAAAATGAGTATTTTTGTGATGACAGGTTTATAAAAAGATGCACACAGATATATAGCAAACATTTTGCTGCTGGACTTTGTCTCACATTTTATTTCTATATATATATCCGAGACCGCATCCTCCAGATGTCCCGACAACACTCTGCTTTAAATTCTCTCGCATTACAGACATACTGCCATGAAAAGGACTGTCTCCTTTGTAAATTGAGCAAATTACTTGTGTTTTTGACATGTTTTCGAGCTAACTGTTTGCATACTTTCTATGTTTTCACCCCTCGTGTTGTTGCCAGTGGCTACAGCCATTGTTCTCTTCCTGTTGCTGCCGGTCGCTCTTAACCGCGAATGTTTGCTTCCGTCCGAGGAAAACACGAGCAATGACGTAATTTATTATCGATGTTTGTTGACAAACAGTTGGAGAATGACCCAGTGTTGAACTCCAGCTCGGTTCAAAACAACGTAGCAAAGGATCAGACTCAGCTGTTGAAACAATTCCAATAAATTATTTTGGGAAGTATTTTGGTAATTCATATTCTTTTAGTTATTCAGAACAATGTACCTGAATGGTCAATAAACAGGTGCAGTCGTGTCACTGCCAGTCATGTCCAAGTCTCTTCTGTGAGAGCCAATCAGCTCTTTTCCCTGCCGAGCTCTTTCTGCGTGAGCCAATCATCGCCTTATCTTACGTTTTCAACCTGTCGTTCGCAGATTGCGCAGGTCTACAGGAATGTTGGCGAGGATATTTCTGAGGAGACGTTTGAAGAGGCTTGGAAGCTGGCGTCCACCAGGCATCCCTATGGGAGCGTCTGTGTGGACTCTTTCCAAGCAGCCCTCAAGGAAATAAAAGCTTTGTAACCAGAATATTTGTGGTTTTTTTTACTGCTCTGTCAGGAAACCTTTAAGTTAAAATGTCACTAAATCAAACATTTTATCTAGGTGTGTCTTAGAATAGTCCACTACTCCATTCAGACTTCACAGTCGAATGGTTGGACATTGAACCCACAGTGGAGTACCTGAGGCCCCTCTGGGTACAGCAAATGGTGTTAAGAGGATGTCCCAAGATGGGACACTGGGCCGGAGCCCCCAATCTGATACATATCAGACTTTACCAACACACGCATCGGCCTTGGTGGGTCTCGCCCAAGATTGGGCCTGGTGCGCTGCTGCGGCAGGAAGACTCCCTCACTGCTCCCCTCTAGCAATGGTAATGATCCTTTTTCAGGTTCACCAACATAAAAATTGTTACGACGTTTCCAGGTACCGTATTTTTCGGAGTATAAGTCGCACCTTCCGAAAATGCATAATAAATAAGGAAAAAAACATATATAAGTATATATATGGAGTATAAGTCACATTTTTGGGGGACATTTTTTTGATAAAACCCTACACCTAGAATAGACATTTGAAAGGCAATTTAAAATAAATAAAGAATAGTGAACAACAGGCTGAATAAGTGTACATTATATGACGCATAAATAACCAACTGAGAACGTGCCTGGTATGTTAACGTAACATATTATGGTAAAAGTCATTCAAATAATTATAACATAAAGAACATGCTATACCAGGGGTCACCAACGCGGTGCCCGCGGGCACCAGGTAGCCCGTAAGGACCAAATGAGTAGCCCTCTGGCCTGTTCTAAAAATAGGTCAAATAGCAGCACTTACCAGTGAGCTGCCTCTATTTTTTAAATTGTATGTATTTACTAGCAAGCTGGTCTCGCTTTGTTCGACATTTTTAATTCTAAAAGAGACAAAACTCAAATAGAATTTGAAAATCCAAGAAAATATTTTAAAGACTTGTTCTTCACTTGTTTAAATTAATTCAATGATTTTTTTTTACTTTGCTTCCTATAACTTTCAGAAAGACAATTGTAGAGAAAAAATACAACCTTAAAAATTATTTTAGGATTTTTAAACACATATACCTTTTTACCTTTTAAATTCCTTCCTCTTCTTTCCTGACAATTTAAATCAATGTTCAGTTTTTTTTTCATTGTAAAGAATAATAAATACATTTTAATTTAATTCTTCATTTTAGCTTCTGTTTTTTCGACAAAGAATATTTATGAAATATTTCTTCAAACTTATGATTAAAATTCCCCAGAAATATTCTGGCAAATCTAAAAAATCTGTACAATCAAATTTAATTCTTATATCAAAGTCTTTTGAATTTCTTTTTAAAATTTTGGTTCTGGAAAATCTAGAAGAAAAAATGATTTGTCTTTGTTGGAAATATAGCTTGGTCCATTTTGTTATATATTATAACAAAGTGCAGATTGTATTTTAACCTATTTAAAACATGTCATCAAAATTATAAAATTAATCTTAATCAGGAAAAATTACTAATGATGTTCCATAAATTATTTTTTTAATTTTTTCAAAAAGATTTGAATTAGCTATTTTTTCTCTTCTTTTTTTTCCCCGGTTGAATTTTGTATTTTAAAGAGTCGAAATTGAAGATAAACTATGTTTCAAAATTTTATTTTCTTTTTTTATTTTTTATTTTACTTATCAACATTGGTATGACCGATACTGCTCCTTTAATTACTTGGTATTGGATCGATATCCAGATTTGTAGTATCGTCCAAAATTAATGTAAAGCATCACACAGCAGAAGAATGAGTCATTATTACATTTTAACAGAAGTGTAGATAGAAATATGTCACAACAAAAAGTAACCAGTTACTTACAGTAAATTAACTAGTAGATTATTATTGGTTTTGAGAAAATAATACAACCGGCTCAATGCCATAATTTTATTGCATACGTTAGCAGCTAAATTAGGAGCCTTTGTAACTTATTTTGAAATGTTTCTATATATTGTGATGTACAGTTGTCTTCAAAATAAAAGCAGTCCCACATCACTAGCAAGATAAATCATTGTTTTTGTTAGAATGTCAACTTCTACACTGCAAGTAGGTTTCTAGAAGGTTTAGTAAAGGTATGGAAAACCAACAGGCATGCTGCTGATTCTGTGAAACTGAATCATTTACAGAAAGGGACGTGTTCAAAAAAATAGCAATGCTCAGTTCCGTAAGTGATGTCATTGATCATGTAAAAAAAAAAAAAAGGGAGGGGAAACGGGTGGCCTTTATTTAAGGATCAAGGCAACCGACGCTGCATTTGCTGGCTGTGCATTTGTCCTTGAAAACAGACTAATATGGGTCGTTCCAGATACTGTTCAGAAGAGGAGCGATCTTTAATTAAGAAATTAATAAAAGAGGGGAAACCTACAAACCCTGTTTCAATATGAGTTGGGAAATTGTGTTGGATGTAAATATAAACGGAATACAATGATTTGCAAATCATTTTCAACCCATATTCAGTTGAATATGCTACAAAGACAACATATTTGATGTTCAAACTGATAAACTTTTTTTTTTTTTTTTTGCAAATAATCATTAGAATTTAATGCCAGCAACACGTAACAAAGAAGTTGGGAAAGGTGGCAATACATACAGATAAAGTTGAGGAATGCTCATCAAACACTTTATTGGAACATCCCACAGGTGTGCAGGCTAATTGGGAACAGGTGGGGGCCATGATTGGGTATAAAAACAGCTTCCCAAAAAATGGTCAGTCTTTCACAAGACAGGATGGGGTGAGGTACACCCCTTTGTCCACAACTGCGTGAGCAAATAGTCAAACAGTTTAAGAACAACGTTTCTCAAAGTGCAATTGCAAGAAATTTAGGGATTTCAACAATTACGGTCCATAATATCATCAAAAGGTTCAGAGAATCTGGAGAAATAACTCCACGTGAGCGGCATGGCCGGAAACCAACATTGAATGACCGTGACCTTTGATCTCTCAAACGGTCCTGTATCAAAAATCGACATCAATCTCTAAAGGATATCACCACATGGGATCTGGAACACTTCAGAAAACCACTGTCACTAAATACAGTTTGTCTGTACATCTGTAAGTGCAAGTAAAAGCACTTATATGAAAAGCGAAAGCCATTTATCAACAACATCCAGAAACGCCGCCGGCTTCTCTGGGCCCGAAGCGACACACATTGCGGAAATAACATTATTCTCCGTGCGTCGACTAAATACAAATATATTCCACAACCCCAAATATGTCTTTTTCAAAGCCTGCAGTGAAGAGAAAGATTAGTGATGATTAAAGACAATTCCAGGAAAAGTGGGAGATGCAATATTTCTTTCTTGAGCACAGGAGCACCCCGACGGTGCACAAGGGATACAATTTGAAACGTCATTATACAACTAGACATGCTGAGTATAAACATTTTTTTGAAGAAATCTTTTCTTACGGCCCAGCCTCAACCAGACTCTGCATCCAGTCACCCCCAGGTAAATTGAGTTTGAGACCCCTGGTTTATACAGTACATTTGAGTTTTGTAAAGAAATACGTCAGCACTGCTATTTTTTTGTTTTATATGTATTGACTTTCTGTAAAATATTATCAAATTCGATTACATTTTTCCAATTTTATGGCTTTCAAATTGAATGCGCAGTGTCCCCAATGCATTTGTGTTCAATAAAACACTATTTGAAGAATTTTGAGGTTTACTCACCTTTTTAAACACACTGCTAGTATTATGAACATAACTGTATATTATTAGTGTAAGAGGCTATATAGATATTAGGCCACATCGCCTATCCCTAGTTTGGCGTAAAATACAAAAGTTTTACTGTGGCGCTCCTCACTTTCACAACAAAGCAATGCATTGTGGGTCGGCTATTGCTCGGCTATGCAGTGGTTGATTTCACGGTCTTTGCTATGATGGAAATATTTCATACATACATATATACATACATGCATACATACATACATACATACATATATATATATATATGTATATATATATATATATATATATATACACATACATATAAACATATACACATACATATACACATATATATACACAAACATATATACACATACATATAAACATATATACATACATATATACACATAAACATACATATATGCACATACTGTACATATATACACATACTGTACATATATACACATACTGTACATATATCTGTATACATATATATATACACACACACACATACATACATATATATATATATATATACACAAATACATGCATATATATATATACATACAGATATATATATATACATATGTTTGTTTTTTTCAATGTTTTTTTTGTTATATTTAGTTTTTTTTGTTCTGTATGGAGACATCACCATAAGATCATTAAAAATATGTTTACATTTCATTAGATACACAAGCCAAGTGATACTTGAGCTGCTGTGAAAGTGGTATTTGAAGTGTTCTGTGACAAATCGCATTTGATGTGAAAGCACATTGAGCTGTAATTTTATTAAAGAAAACAATTCCTTTATGGCTTCTTGTAGCTGCCATCACTTTGGCTAAGCGGACTCATGAAGCGTTTTGGCACGCGGCCTCCACTGGCGCACATTTTAGCAACTAATGGCGATAATAATAATAATAATATTGAATAACGCGAGCTGTCGGCACATTCTTTGTGTTCTCCTGCATGGCAGGGATTGACGCAGAAGCGGGACAAATGATTTAGCGTCCATCATCGTGTTGCTGAACTAACGGCGCTGCGTGTAATCTCATTAGGACGCCACCGGAACATACACACACTCGGCGAAAATAAG